>NC_058406.1:161272902-161365716 GCF_002201575.2 Neomonachus schauinslandi
TTCTTCTTCTTCTTCTTCTTCTTCTTCTTCTTCTTCTTCTTCTTCTTCTTCTTCTTCTTCTTCTTCTTCTCCTTCTTCTCCTTCTTCTCCTTCTCCTTCTTCTCCTTCTTCTTCTTCTTCTTCGTCATTTCAGAGGTAGAGTTTCATCAGTTGCATTTAACACCCAGTGCTCATTACATGAAATGGACTCCTTAATGCCCATCACCCAGTTACCCCATCCTCCCCCCCACCTCCCCTCCAGCAACCCTCAGTTTGTTTCCTGTAGTTAAGAGTCTCTTATGGTTTGCCTCCCTCTCTGATTTCATCTTATTTTATTTTGTGACAGTGATTCTTAATTGTGTGTGTGTGTTGTATATGTGTTGTGTATGTATATAAGCATTGGTCTTTGGGGGGAGTTAGTAGTTGGAAAGAAGCCTCATAAGATATTTTTGGTTTTGCTTTTTTTCAGATTTGACTTTCTTAAGCAGATTTTTTTATTTTGTTGAGTAAATCTAATTGCTATTTGCCAATTTTTGTAGAGTGCAAATTAAATGAGTAATTTATTACCTTAGAGCAGCAGTTCTTGATGGGGGTTGATTTCTCTCTAGGGGATATTTGGCAATATCTGGAGACAGTTTTGGCTGTCAGACTGGGTGAAGAGAGCTATTGACATCTTACGGGCAGAGGCCAGGAATACTGCTAAACATCCTACAAATAAGACAGCCCTAAAAAAAAAAAAAAAAAAAAAAAATTATCTGGTCCAAAATATCAGTAGTGCCAAATTTGAGAAGCTCAGTCTTAAATCTCATAGCTAATGTAGTTTAACATAATTGAAATTCAATACGTATTTATGGAATTGGATTAAAAATTAGCACCATGGTCAATCTTTATAGCAGGAACTGGTAGTATTTTCAAAGAAAATAAAATGTTTTGTTTCTGGTGAAAATTAATAAACAACAATCATTCCATAATTATACTTTTTTTGTGTATGTAATCTCCCACCTCATTCAGTTGGATTTTACTTTTCCAGATTATATGTGCATACATATCTACGGAAACACACATACCTATTGGACAAATTAGTCTTTTAGGTTATGGTTTTAGAGAAACCATCAAAATGTTGGAATTCTTTAAGTGTAGTTTTGTTGGTCACAAATTATGCTGATTTTGTAAATGATAATATCTTCTTAAGTGTTATCAATCATCAACTTTGTTAATTTATAATTTATTTAATATATCCAATTAAATAATAAAATTGAATAATCCATCATGTAACAATTCTTAGTCTTCCTTGCTCAAGTATGGCACTATAGAACTAAAGAAATTAATATTAAAATGGTATTGTGTAACACAATATTTATTACATCTCCAAGGCTTTAATATAAAAGTTTCTTTGTATATCAAAAATAACTTTTCTTACTCTATCAGATAAATTTAATTAAAATTTGCAAATAAACTCTGGTCTCATAAATCCCTTTTGCTTTCAAAAGCAATGAAATTCCTGAATTACTAAATGAGTTCAACTTGTTTTATATCTCATTCAGCTGAATGCTTACCATTACCACAATGATATCAGAAAATGACTGCTTAGGAGTTACTATTTACATTCATGGATCATAACTGAAGAAAAAAAATATTATTGAATTACAACAACTATACGTTTTTTAAAGGAAAATGTACTGTTTTTATGGGTTGGATTTAGAGATGCAGGTGTCTCTACTTGTCTGTTTACCCACAGATCTTGACCATGTGTGAAGCAGGACTGTCAGGGATCTAATTGCCTGAAATAAAAGGAGTGAGGAAAGAAGTATACTTTCAAGAAAATGCGACAGTACAGAAAAGGAGTTTTGTACACATAATAGTGGCTGTCACTCAAATTGACCTATGCTACAGTCTTGAAGGAGGCTAGACTGGAAGAATTAGAAAAGCATTATTTTTCACTTAAGTCTCTGTATGGTAATGAGAACCCAAGGCAACACAGTTTTATAGATTCAGGGAGTTTGGCTGAAGGGTGATTATCCTAATGGAATTATTTGAATGGTGTCAGGGCATGGAATGAATAGAGTGGTCTAACTATAAAAGTGGACTGAACTCCATTTAAGGTAGAAGAAGAAGTTGTCCAGTTCTCAAGTATAGGAACTAAGGTCTAGACAGGAAGAGGGAGAGATACCACATTATCTCTGATATTTAGATTAGGAAAATAAATGTACAATTGAATAGAATACATATTTAGAAGGTGAGAAAACACCTAACCAAGATGTTTGATGAATGTTGCATATCAACAATTTTAATTATAATTCTGTTATTAATTTAAAAAATGTTTTGTTACGGGAATCTATTCCCTAATTCTATTGCCTAATCTGCATTATACATTTTGAGACTCCATTAAACAAAAATTAAATTTGTCATCTCTCTAGATAGATTTGTTATATATATGGTAAATTTGTTTTTTTAGATTTTATTTATTTTTGAGAGAGAGACAGAGCGAGCGAGAATGCAAGCAGGGGGAGCGGCAGGCAGAGGGAGAAGCAGGCTCCCCACTGAGCAAGGAGCCCGATGAGGGACTTGATCCCGTATACGTGTGCATGTATTCATATATATGAAATTTCATTTTCTTTATATAAGCATTTTTTCTATCACTGGAATAGTTACATTTATTCATGTGGTGTGTTCTCTCTTAATATGTATTTTATAGTGAATAAACAATAATTAGAAATCTATTTTTTCAAAAATTGTGTGTGAAAATAGTCTAGAAACCAGAGATATAATTAATTGTACATATTTATCAGATTTTTCTCTTTCTGTAAGCAAAACACTTGAACTAAATATCTTCAAAATCTATATGAAAATTTTAAGAATGTATTTCCATCTTCAGGATATTCCAACTCCTGTTGACATCCTACTTCAACATTTTACTGTAAAATAGGATTTTTTTTCCACTTTAAGAAAACTGTTTCACTTGCTATCTTGTCCAAACTTAAAAGGTGATTGAATCTTTCACTGCAGCATCTGTACAATAAGCATTAATATAGTTCAGTGGTGAGCAAATTATTTATCATGAAAAATTATATTCATGATAATTTTTCTCTTTTAAAATAAAAATAAATGTATATACTTCCTTGAGGAAAGTAAAAAAATACTTGAAGCTAGGTTGCTTATTTTATAAAAGATTCCAATAGAAAAAAAATGCAATTCTAAAATCATTAAAACATTAATATTTGAGGTTATAATATTTTGTGTATTATTCCTATTACATCTGCATAGTATTTTAGAATTCAGCAGATATAGTCACATATATCATGTGTTTATATACTCAAAAAATAAAATAAACAGAAGAGTTGGGTTTGGAAGAAATCTTTTTTTGTCATCATAAAAAATTAAATATTCAACTCAGAATTGTCACACGGTTTTAATGGAGGGTTTTAATGTAGGAATATGGGGAGATTCAGGAAATAACAGGGTGCCAAATTATCCAGATACCAGCAACAACGATAAGGCAGTTTGGACAGTAAGGCCCACAAGGGAAATAGGGGGTGAGTGGTATGTTCACAGACCAGTGAGAAATGGAAGCCTGGAAAAGATCCCCCTTGACAGGAGTTATGATCGTTCAGGAATTCAATCACTTCTAGAAAGGTGACTCAGGAGGGGAAAAAGCAGAGAGTAAATGCCTAGGCATTCTCCCATTTAAGAAATCTCTGATTTTTAGTTTGGTCCATTGCTGCCAGAAATAAAAATGAGATTGTCCCACCTCCCTGGCAATGAATTGGTCATATAACTAAGTTCTGACCAATGTGACAAAAGTAGAAGTGTTGAGGACAATTTCTGAGATGTGTTCTTAAAGGAAATGAGCTTGTCTTCTTTCATTTCTGGAATACTTCCTGCTCAATGAAATGTGTTCTTAAAGGAAATGAGCATGTCTTCTTTCATTTCTGGAATACTTCTTGCTCAATGAAATATAAATATATGGCTGCAACTTGAGAGTCCCTTAGTGAGGATGGCTGAGCTAGTATCTTCCTTTTGCCCCTCCACATTGATTCTCCATATTTCTATGTCTGCTGCCCTAGAAGGCTGATAGGTACGGGCTTCATTAACCCTAACCCGCTCACTTGCCCTCTCGTTTGCAATTGGATTTAGGCAATGGGAAACCTAGTCAGAATATTAGAGAAAGAGATAAGAGTGAGCTCAGGCTGTTTCCCAGTTGCTTTCAGAATTAATGATTCAGTTGCTACTAGCCTTGGGTTTTTAGTGTATCTCAACCATACCCTTTAATATAATCATTTTATAAACAAACTGTTCACATGTTATCCTAATTCGAGTTATCCCTGTTTCCTGTTGGAACTCTCAGGAGAGTGGTGGAGTAAAAAAATAGAAGGATCCCGGGACCCATGGAAGAGCAGACTTACACTGCATTCCCTAAATATTGATTTATTTTATATGAGAGAGATCATACGCTTCTAATTTTTAGTGTCTGATACAGTTTTGGGTTTACTTTATCTGACTGACAATTTAATGTTAACATAATGATTATTGTGATTGCCTACAATATTAAGATTGTCCAGTTGAAGTTTAGAAAGGGAAATGATTGATCAATGGGTACACATCGATAGAAATGCCTAGGCATTTATTCTCTGCTTTTTCCCCTCCTGAACCACCTTTCTAGAAATGACTGAATTCCTCGATGATCATAGCTCCTGTCAAGGGGGGTCTTCTCCAGGCTTCCATGTCTGGAAGCTACAGTTAGCTTGTTTTATTAAAATCATTATTTACACATTATCTATTATGATCCAGAAACTCTGTTATATATTGAAAACATAGACAACAATAAATGTGGCTTTCTAACTTCCTATTTTAGACCCCCCTCTGCAGTGATTGTACGTAGGACTTTCTACTTGAGAGAATTGTAGGATGATCCCTGTGGACAGAATAGCACTCTTACTGTCCATTTTCTGAAAGCAATTGTTTGGACATACAGTGGAATCTAGTTTGAAAAGACATTCTGAATAGACCATCATCACTTCCCTCCTGTTCTTCCCCATATTCCCAGTGTTTTGTTTGTTGTTTGGTTGTTTGGTTTCTTGCACATGAGTTTTTGTCTCAGGGTCTGCTTCAAGGAGAACAAATTCTAAGGTGTTTTATTTATTTCTAGATTTTTTTCCATTCACTTCAACAGAATGATTTTCTGCCTTCTGTCAGAACCATAATATCTCAGTTATAATAAACATGAAGTAAGTCATGAGTATGGATAGGAGTCTCTGCTGCTTTTTTCTTCTTCAAGATTTTATTGGCTCTTCTTGGCCTATGGTACTTCCATATAAACTTTGAAACCACCTTACTTACAATAAAAACTTGCTAATATTTTGAATGAAGTGGCATTATATCTATGGATTAATTTTGGAGAATTTGTGATATCGTACTATTGAATTTGTCAAAACCAGGATAGGGTATAATCCTCCACTTATTAAGTTCTTTATTTTTATCTAGGTAGTTTATTTGGTAAAGTTCTTGCACATTATTTATTAGAAGTTTTAAATGTTATTTTAAATGACATTATTTTTAATTTTACTTTGTTCACCATATATAGAAATACAATTGATTTTCCCAAATCGATCTCACACATTCACTCATTAATTCTCATATTTTATCTGCACTCTCACATGATATAACAATGGAAAAAAAGAAGAGGAATATTCCAACAACTATCTCGTATATTCCTGTATGAATCTTCATTATGCACAATTAATGTCCTGATTTTCTCCTTGTATTTTAGGAATAGCAGTGGCATATTTCTTATTGTCTTTGTGTTCCAGAATCTATGTTGGCCTGCTTGTCCTGCTCATATGAACTTCTGTAAGTTACCTCAATCTTGGATTGCTTCTGATTATCTCTTCCACTTTCATTTGGTAGATAACCCTTTATAAATATAGCCTGAGCTTTCATGAATACTGCATATCAACTCTTTTTTTAAAATCTCAGTAGATTAATTCCATAACTTCATTCATATATTTATCCATTCCTTCAGCAAATATTTACTGAGTGCCTATTCTGTGAGGCCCTGGACTATAGGAAAGAAAAAAAAAATCAATCTTGCTCTTTTGGGGCTTAATTTTACTGAGGAAAGACAGATAACACATTAATTCTCAAACTCTCATTGCATCATCATAACTGATTCAACATATTTTGTGCATTTTTAGACTTACAGCCAATGCCAAGCTAACTGTAATGAGAGGTCTGACATTCTCTAGGGTTGACTTATCCTACAGCTGCCTGAAGCCCTGTGTGGACAGTTAGGCATTGGGTATGCTTTTTACCTCTTTAGGTAAAACTTGAGCTACTGAAGTAGTTAAGCAACCAGTTTCTATCTTTGTTAAATATAATAAACTGTGAAACGAGCTGGTTCATTGTTCATTTTTCACATATTCAAACATAAAATGAGAATGCATTCTTATGACAGACAGCATTTGTTCATTTTTCTATATGGGAGAATGAACTGTTTCATTACTTATCATTAGCAGCCTATTTATATAATAGGGTGGTGAAAAAATAATGTCAAAACCAATTGGAGTTGTAGGACAATTTTGGATTTATAGCATGCAATTAATCAAATTTGTGATTACACTATGGTAATAATCCTGCTTGGTGAAAAGTACTGAAGAATCTGTAAAGGGTCAGAGGTGTGGTTACCAGTCGTTTATCAATCTATATCTATCTCACTATAATAAATAAACTAAATTGACTTATGTAGAACACGAAATCAAATAAATATGCAAAGAAAGACATTGGGTGGTATCATCTAATGATGTGAGCCTAAAGCACTTAGGAAAGGAATTAAAGGAAGGAAGGAAAATGGTGTGGAAGCAGAAACGAGGAGCTGGTAGCAAAGACAATACCTACTCAAGCCACTATATGAGAGAGCTAAGGACAAAGAATATCCCCAGGAAAGAGCTCATATTCCTAAGAGAAAGAAGGAAATAGTTCAATAGAATACTATTTCAGGGAAAAGGGAATTTGGCTTATGAGGGTTGGGAAGATAAAAAGTAGGAGTATTGCAGGAGTTGGGAAATGGAGTTAGATGAAAGGTTTATAGAACTGAGTGGGGGAATAGCCTGTGTGCTAAGGAATGACTTGGATCTCTTAAGATCCTTGAGTTCCTTGTATACTGAGGTAAACCAAGTTGGAGGGTAAATCAGAACTTTCCACGATGAGGACAAAATGATGAAACTTAGTGGTTAATAGGCAGTAAGGGTGGAGGTTTTGTTAGGAATATACAGAATCCTAAGTCTTGTCTCAAAATGTTGGTCTTATTTATTTGGAGCAATCTCTGGTAAAGCCAGCTCCCTTTTCTATGATGTTACCTTCCTGAACATCCACCCAACAATTTTTAGAGTATCACAAACATTTGCTTATTGTCCACTAGACTTTAATGGGCTTCTTTTGAGAGAAAACTCTCAACACTGAGAAACTTCTATCATTAGCAAATGGGTTTCTTTTTTTTTTTTCTCTCTCTCTCTCTGGTGACCTGATGATCTTAAATTACTCTGATTATCTTCAGGATGAACAAAGTGTATACTCCTTAATGAACTGGGATCTGCATTTCCTTGATCCTCATCTTTTCCACAAATATCATTACTCAACCGTATCGAATAATTGCTATGCACCTTAATTTCCCACCCTCTACCACATGTGGTTACCTCTTTCCAGGACCTCCCTTACAATTCCTTTGCCTCTCTAATGCCTTTTCAATTGAAAAGACTCAGTTAACCTTACCTCCAGATGCCTGACCCTAAATCTCAAAAGCGATTCAAGGCTTAAAGGCTGCCATAGCAACCTGGCTTTATGGCTACAAACTACTAGACACTAGAATCAACTGCTATACTATACATTCCTTGTCTATTTTGCATCAAATGATATTCAGGGTTGGGTATTACTGATAAGGAGGGGAAACTATTGTATTAAAGGGGGAAAAACACATGCTAAGGATAAGTTCACAAAATTTATGTGAAGGATTTGTACAGTAACAACCATATGGTTGTCCTTAGAATACTTGATAGGGAATACTATTGCAAACAGGATTACAGTTTAGAACAATTCTAAAATGGGGTCAGTGGCTACAAAAACTTTTTTCTTGTCACTACAAATATGATGTATAACAAGATGAAAATTTGAATAAGATAAAGTCCAGCCAAGACTAGTGTCAAAACCACTCAAATTTGTCTGAATTTCAAGAGCCCTTTTTTTCAGACAATCAAAAAAAAAAAAAAAATTAAGAAAGGAAGAAGCAGGCACATCACATCACCTCTTAAAGCAGTTTTTAAGGAGAAATTGTGATGGAGTTTGGGAGAGTTTTGAATATAAGCTAAGAATCCAATTATCAGGAGAAAAAAATGTTTAAGGGGGTGATATGAGCTCAACTGTATCAATGCAAAATTTATGTGGTGCAGTCCTAACCCAGTACCTCCAAATGCGATGACTGTATTTAGGTATAAGGCTTTTAAGGAGGAAATTAAGGTAAATTGAGGACCTATGGGTAGACCCTAATCCAATATGACCAGGGTCGTTATAAGAAGAGGAGGTTAAGGGCGCCTGGGTGGCTCAGCTGGTTGAGTGACTGCCTTCGGCTCAGGTCATGATCCTGGAGTCCCGGGATCGAGTCCCACATCAGGCTCCCTGCTGAGCAGGGAGTCTGCTTCTCCCTCTGACCCTCTTCCCTCTCGTGCTCTCTCTCTCATTCGCTCTCTCTCAAATAAATAAATAAAATCTAAAAAACAAAACAAAACAAAAAAAAGAAGAGGAGGTTAAAACACAGACATCCTCACACAGAGATGACCATGCAAAGATATCAGAGGAAGCTGGCCATCTATAAGTCAAGGAGAGAAGTTTTAGAAGAAACCAGCCTTGCCAACACATTGATCTCAGACTTGTATTCTCTCAGACTATGAGGAAATCAGTTTTTGTTGTGTAGGCCACCCAATCTGTGATACTTTGTGATGGCAGCCCTGGAAAACAAATACAAGTGGTTCAAAAATAAATATAAGGGGCGCCTGGGTGGCTCAGTTGGTTAAGCAACTGCCTTCGGCTCAGGTCATGATCCCAGGGTCCTGGGATCGAGCCCCGCGTCAGGCTCCCTGCTCGGCGGGAAGCCTGCTTCTCCCTCTCCCACTCCCCCTGCTTGTGTTTCCTCTCTCGCTGTCTCTCTCTCTGTCAAATAAATAAATAAAATCTTAAAAATAAATAAATAAATAAATATAAGTAGTTTTCCTGAAAATGATTATCTTGACAACCACACTGGCTTAATAATTTTTGTTGCTGAAGATGATTGTTTGGTTGTAATTAGGGTAGGATGAACTAAATATTTATGAGTCCCTGTTGTCTTTCCCATTCTGACAAAGACTATTCACTTGGTGGCTTTCTTCAGTTAGTGCTAGTAGACAGCGGAAGCTAGGTAGATTGCTTTCTCTGTCTCTTCCTGCTACTAAAGACCTCTGAGCCTACTCAAAAGAGGGAAGAAATAGGAAAATAGTGGTTCATTATAATCTTACCTATAGCGATTTTATTCATTGATTTAGCTTAAATGTTATAAAAATATATGGCTACATATATCAGTGGATTTATTATTTTTTCTTTTTATGATTGATTGACTCAGTGCATGTGTGGTAAATGCCCCAATGACAATAGTTATCGAAAAAAAATATTGTAAATGCATGAGGTAATTAAATAACCCAAAGAGAAGGTATTATATTGAACGTATGATGCATATTCTCATACAGTTACCAAAATGTAAACTGTCTATAAAGATAGACTGACTTTCTTCTTTTTTTTTTTTAAAGATTTTATTTTATTTATTTGACAGAGAGAGAGAGACAGCTAGAGAGGGAACACAAGCAGGGGGAGTGGGAGAAGGAGAAGCAGGCTCCCAGCCGAGCAGAGAGCCCGATGCAGGGCTCGATCCCAGGACCCCGGGATCATGACCTGAGCCGAAGGCAGACGCTTAACGACTGAGCCACCCAGGTGCCCCAAAGATAGACTGACTTTAGATCATTATATTTGCAAGTGTCATTTAGAATAATGTGAGGTTATTACACACAAAATTTTGCATTATTTCTTTATAAAATTTAGTTTATACTATTTACTCCAGAATTATAAATGCATATTGTAATAGGAAGAGTTGAAATCAACTTAATAGGGTGAATATGAGAATCTTTTAATTAATTTCATAAAAGATCTGTAGTTAACATTATTAATTATTCTAGTTGACTGATAACATGTTTATAGTAATTTCAGAATCATTTTTCTGGGTACGTTTAACACCTGGTCAAGATTTCAATTACGAACATCTTTAAAAAACTGCAATTTAGAAGTAATAAAATGTTGAAGAACTGCTACCTAATAGGAAACATTGGTGAGTCAGATTTTTTTCAAAGCTGATTTTTCACTTGGTGTTAAAGTGGGGCTCTGAGCTGGCACTTTTATTTTTAAAAAATTAATGCATTTGAGAAAAGTGAGAGATTAAAGAAAAGCAACACTTAATTCTATATGAAAATAATACAGTTTTAGAAGATCCATTGCAAATTCAGGTAACTCATATTTTATTGTGTTATTCAAATTGTTCATTTCATTAATATTTAACAAGATGTCTGTGTATTCCCGTTTTGCTCTGGCCATTGAAAAATGACTACATGTGAAAATAACTATACTTCAAGCAGAAACATTTTAAATAAATGACGAATGTCTAAAAGAATACATATTAAAAAGCACATGTTTTTAAGATATTCAAATTTTAAATTAGGCATATGTACATTTTAATAGAAGATTCAGTAACTTGATGGTATGGTTTTAATTATTTCTAAGAATGATAGATACATTTTCATTGTTTATTGTAAATTGAGAAAGCAAAGCATGCTTTTCTTTTCAAATGCCACATCTCTTTTAGCAAAAAATATTTGTCAGTTTTTTATTGAGATGCAATTAATATGTCAATTTAGTAATAATGGCACACACTATCCATGCGTGTATATATATATATAACAGTTTACATATTTTATTCATTTAATACTTACAAAACCTTATAAATTAGCTTTTTGCTAATATCCTATTTCAGAGTGATAGTAGATGAAGCACAAAGAGATTAATTAGGTTAATATGTGTCTTTTTATTTCACATGGGAGAACTCTGACACATAATTTGAACACTTCAATACTTAAGAGTTATGTAACTCTATAAATTTTATCTGCTGTACTTTTGAATAAATTATTGTATTAACAATATAACCTCTCATGATGTGCTTTCTGGTTTTATCTGTGCACTATTTTGACCATAATACAAACAAGAACCCTTTCACACTTATCTAAGATATTGCCCTGCCCTCATCACTGGCAGAATTTCAAACACAGAGAAGAAACAGAGGCCAAGTGGCTCATATTGTCAGTAGTTTAATAACTCAGCTTTGTCACTGGAGTCTTAACTTGGTTCCAAGACTTTTCTATTATTTGCATTAGATTGAACGTTACATCCTTGTCTTTGCCTAAAGTAGCTTTCTGTCCATGAGAATTTGAACCTCGTCCTTACATCTTCATCCTTAAAATTGCTGAATCCCTGTTTCTATGACTATTTTACTGAAAAATCCTACTGTGTTTTTATTCATATAGGACTCTCAAAATTCTATCTTTGACACATTTTATATTTTAAAGACTATTTATTTAGAGCAGTGTTAGGGTCACCGCAAAATTGAGAGAAAAGTACAGAGATTTCCCGTATAACTTCTGCCCACACGCGTGTAGAACCTCCTCAATTATCAACATCTATCAGAGGGGAGCATTTATTACAACTGATGATCTTACAATGGCACACTGTAATCACCCAAAATTCATAGTTTACATTATGTTCGCTCATGCTATTGTACATGATATGGGTTTGGACTTATGGATAATGACATTTATCCATTATTATAGTATTATACAGAGTACTTTCACTGCCTGAAAACTCCTCTGTGCTCCTCCTATTCATCCCTCGCACAACCCTCAAATCCTGGAAACCACTGATCTTTTTACTATCTCCATAGTTTTGACTTTTCCAGAATGTCCTTTCTTTGGAATCATACAGTATTATAGCTTTTCCAGATTGGCTCCTTTCATGTAGCAATACACATTTAAGGTTCCTCCATGTCTTTCCATGGCTTGATAGCTCGTTTATTTTTAATGTTGATAATATTCCATTGTCTAGATGTTCCACAATTTATTTATCCACTCACCTGCTGAAGGACATTTTGGTTGCTTCCAAGTTTTGATGATTATGAATATAGCTGCTACGGACATCTGTGTGTAGGTTTTTGCATGGACATAAATTTTCAACTTCTTTGGGTAAATACCAAGCAATACAATTGCTGGATCATATGGCAGAGTATGTTAATTTTGTTAAAAAACTACCAAACTGTTCTCCAAAGTGGCTCTACCATTTTGCATTCCCACTGGCAATGAGTGAGAGTTCCTGTTGCTATACATCCCTGCCAGCACTTGAATGTCTTCAGTGTTCTTGATATTGGCCAATCTACTAGGTGTATGTTGGCAACACATTGCTGTTTTAATCTGCATTTCCCTGATGACTTAGAATATGGAGCATTTTATTTGTCATCTGTTAATGTTTTTTGGGGCTGTTAAGGCCTTTGGCCTGTTTTTTAACTCTTTCTTTTTTCTTCTTGTTGAGTTTTAAGTGCTCTTTGTTTATTTTCAATAACAGTCCTTTACCAGATGTGTTTTTTTGCAAACATTTTATCCCAATCAGCGGCCTGTCTCCTTATTTTCTTAACTTTGTTTTCCACAGAGTAGAATTTTTAAATTTTATTGACGCCCATCTTATCAATTAATCTTTTCATGATTGATTTTTCTAAGAAACTTAACATTTTTAAAAAAGATTTTATTTATTCATCTGAGAGAGAACGAGAGAGAGCACGAGCAGCGGGGAGGAGCGGTGGGAGAGGGAGGGAGAGGGAGAAGCAGCGTCCCCGCAGAGCAGGGAGCCAGAAGCATGACTCAGTCCCAGGACCCCCGATCATGACCTGGGCCAAAGACAGACGCGTAACCAACTGAGCACCCAGGCGCACGGATCTTTCATTTTTAAAGGATCATTTTGCAGTGTACAGAACTCTGTTTTTGTTTTTCTCTTAACATTAAATATTTCACTCCCATCTCTTATACGCATTGTTTCTGAGGGGTTGGATATAATTCTAATCTTTATTTCTCTGTAGTTAAGGTTTTTTCCTCTTGTATCGTTTAAGATTTGTTCTTTATTTTTTTATTTTATGGAGTTTGAAAATAACATGACTCGCTGTTGTTTTTCTGGGCAGTTTTCCTGCTTAGTGTTCTTTGTGCTTCCTGAAACTGTGGTTTGGTGTTTAACATGAATTTCGGAAATTCTGTCATTATTATTTCAAATATTTCTTCTCTTCTTTTCTCTCTTCCCTTTTGGGATTCCCATTAGGCATATGTTGTCGTTGCTTCTTTTGTAGTTGTCCCACACAGGGACAGGTTCTGGTTTTATTTTTGTTTTTCAGTCTTTGTTTTATTTGCTTTTTAGTTTTGGAGGTTTCTAAGGAGATATTCTGAAGCTCAGAGACTCTTCCCTCAGCTGTGCTCAGCCTACTAAGCCCACTAAAATCAATCTTCATTTTTGTTATGATTTTTATCTCCGGTATCTTTTTGGTTCTTTCTTAGACTTTCCATTTCTTCTGCTTTCATTGCTCATTTGTTCTTGCATGCTGATTATCTATTCGAGCCCTTATCATGTTAATCATAGTTGTTTTAAATTCCCTGGTCTGATAATTGCGACATCCCCCCACTTCTGGTTCAGACGCTTGCTGTCTTTTCAATTGTGTTTTTGCTGTTTGGTATGCCTTGCAATTTTTTCTTGAAAGGCAGAAAAGATATATTGGGTAAAAGGAATGTTATAAATAGTATTTTAGTAATGTGGTGGTGAGGTGTGAATGGAGGGGAGGCATTCCGTAGTGCAAGGGTTTAATTACAGGTTTTTAGTGAGCCCTTGTCTCTGTTCTGTGAACATCAGAAGTATTCAAGTGTTTTTCAGTTGTTTTTTTTTAACAGCTGATAATAAATTTATTAAAAAGGTTAATTTAAGCATCTGCATTGGTGACTTCAACTTCCACTCCTGGTTCAGTGCTAATGGAAGTAATCTGTTTAACAATCTCAGAAGGATTGTGCAGGTCAGCGGGTGGCTCGTGAATACTCTGAAACAATCCCAAGTCTTAGATCCTTCACAGAACATCTTCTTGCAGTGGTTCTCAGAGTCTTACAGGCATGAAACTGGTCCTTTCATTCTGAGATTCTTCTTCTTTTTTTTTTTTTTAAAGATTTTATTTATTTGTCAGAGAGACAGTGAGAGAGCACAAGCAGGGGGAGCAGCAGGCAGAGGGGTAAGCAGGATACCCGCTCAGCAGGGAGGCAATGTGGGGCTGGATCCCAGGACTCCCAGATCTTGACCCGAGGGGAAGGCAGCTGCTTAACCGACTGAGCCCTCCCCCCTCCCCAGGCGTCCCATCACTTCGAGATTCTTATCCCTTGGGTTTTTTCCCCCCTCCCACTTTTGGCAGGAGAGAATGTCTAGAGTGGGCTGGAGTTGGGGATTTCCCTTCCCTCAGGTCAGTTAGGCTCTGATAAAATTCAGCTGCAGGGGAGGTTCTGGTTAACTAGCTTCTCCTGAAGGCAGGCCCTGTTAAGAAGAACAGAATGCTCTGGTGTATTTCAAAATAGTTTCTTTCCCTCTCCCCCTACCCAAAGCACGGGGTGGGGGTAGGGCGGATTTTTCTCCAGTATTTATTGTGAGAACCTGGTGTGGCTCCTGGAGGAAAATCTCACGGAACTGTGGAGGGTCTTCTATGACTGAGTTCCCTCTGCAGGTTTTTCTCTCTCAGAGCTATTCACTCTGAGCATGCAGTTAATTCTTTGATTACAGTTCAAGTTTTCCAGCACTGGTTCCCGTGGAGGTGTCTGCTGGTGAGTCCGTGCTCCAGGAAGGTAAGCCGTGACTCCCTGTATTTGTGAAAGGAATCTGTTCAGAGCTTCCCCTGCCCAGCCATACTTGCAGACAAAACTCACGGGGGTCTGCACTCGGCCCTCTTTGTTTTTCTAGGTCACAGTGCCCTACATTCTTGGAAAGTAGACCCCAACTACAAAACCTAATTCTTCTCTTCGACCCCCTCCCCACACCCCCATCATGGGTACAGCTGTAACCCTCTCACATCCTGCAAAACCTTTTAAAAGGCCCAGCCTGCCAAAAACTCCCGGCGACATCTCTCTTGACGTCTGGCCTCTCTCCTCCCTTGGAGAGTGAATCAACTCTGTCCTGCTTGTTGCTCTACTCTCTGCAATTCTTTGCTGCCCAGGTCACCAGCCCCCCTAACAGTATGCCTGTCTGTCTTTCCAGTCTGGGGGGGCAACAGTTTGCCTTGTGTCCTCACCTCCTTTATGGATCCTACATTGTGGACTTTCCAGTCTTCAGAGCTTTTTATTTGTTTGGATAGGTGGTGATTTCTAAGCTCCTTATGTGCAGTTTGGAAACTGGAAATCCCTTGATACGCATTATTCACTTCTGGGCTATTTGCATTATGTACTGTTAAGCTTTCCTTGTACTGAATGCCTCGCTTACCAGCGCATGCTTGTTGTTTCTCCATCACTGCGATATTCCATTTGGTGTTTTGGATTTTTCAAATCTCCTGATGACAACATTCCTTGGGCAGCCTTTTTGATTACTGAGTACCAGCTGACAGGTACATATCTATTGCTAACTGAAATACTGCACCCTGTGCAGCAGGGTTTATGAGCAGCTTTGCTAATTTGAAGATTGTAAAAGGAAATTAGAGGCTTGCTTTTTATTTCCATGGTCCTACTACAGACATTTTATCAAATAGGAACACATGAGTTTGAAAATGAACCTGGTTTAAAATAATAAAGCTAAATTAACCATGAAATATAAACCATACAGAAATTAAAAATCCTTTCAAATGATTACTTAATTTAACGCTCATTGAATATTGTTTTCTTCTATGTGCAGATTAATTTTATTGGCCATATCAACAACATGTTTCATTTTTAGTTTTTTGAGATTTACAGTGTTCTAGGCATTTGGTAGGTCAATTTGCTTAGTTTTAATTAGATAATTATACTACAGTCAATAGTGTTGATATCAACAGAGCATTTTTGCAGATAAACTTCAAAACAAGGAAATTTTATTATTCCTGGAAAAATTTCACTCAATGCTCTTCAAAAACCGTGCAAAGGTTTATTTCAATGGTTTTTGCCGTGTACAAGCAGACTTAATTGAAGAGTTGAGTGCTTTTTTAGTATACTCATTAAGTAATGACAGCAATCAGGTGAACTGAAGACTCAACTAGGTTTTTTTGGTATTAACTATAATCTGACTTTATCTGGTTAATTGCCTTAGTATTTTTGCTAACTTTACCATGTTTATGTATTATTTTTTAAATAAGGACAAATACAAATTCAAAATCTTAATTCTTGTTGAAAATAAGGAAGGTGATTTCCTTTTCTTAGAGCATTTACTGTAGAAAACTTGTAATTCTTAATTTTTTCATCTCTTTGAAATGTATTACATCTTTTAAAAGTGAATTAAGTCTCTTGCCAGCTTTAAGACCCAGAAATGCCATGCTCAAGGACCTGGGAACCGTCTCTTTGAAATAGCACCTCTATCTCCCAGTTGTTGTGGGAGATAGGAGCCTAATGTCCATGGGTGCCAAGTTGTAGAACTCCCTCTTATACTAGATAGGAGAAATTGAAAGCCAATTAAGTGACACAAATGGTCACTCCAGTTACCGAGTACATTTAGAGTAAGTTTTTTTGACAAATGGTGCTGGTGAGTCCTCTGAGTTGAGGACTAGTTATTGTTTATCTTGTGAATGCATATGTAATGAGTTGTATCTTATTGACCATATAAAAGGGTGAGACTTTTGTCTTTAAAATCTCTTAGCAGTTTACCTGTGATGCAAATCACAATCTGGTTTAATGTTTATTCAATAATAAAATTGTTTCTTTTATGTTTGTGGAGAGGTTTTGTGAGATGAGAGGAAATTTTGTTTTTAATTATATTTCCCGACAAATAGAACTACTACATTATTATTAGCATTTGCGATCAAAAAGAAATTGGAGCACGACTAGGAGAGAGCCCTTAAAGTCAACCAGTGAAATCAAATGCTATTTCTTTAAAACAATGATAATATTAATCTTAAGATATTAACACCAATGCAACTAGTTATTTCATGTTTTGAAGTGTCAGAACTTCAGAGAATCATAACCCACAGAAGTACAAATTTTTAAAAATACCTTCAAACATAGCCTGTGGTAGCTTTTAGGTTTTTATATTTTCCAAAATGCTAAGTTGCATTGAATTTTTTTTTTTGAAAATAGTTCTTGATCTTGAGCTTATAATTTGAGTGCTTTCCAATTTTTTTTAATACAAAGCTTGAATTTTCAAATACACCAGTGAGGATGGGGGAGATGGAGACATTCTGCCACATTTCTATATTAGTATTTGCATTTCTCATACATTTATACATTATTATCTGGGAATTAGCTTTATAGCAAAGATCTATGTAATATCCAGGTGGTAATTTCTGGAAAGAGTTATATAAAAACTGCATCTTAGGAAATACTTAAATGTTAGCCATTAGCAGGTTTATCTCTGCAAATCTTTTAAATTTTGTATCTTTTTAAATATATTCTGTATTTAGAGATAAAATATAATTTAGCAAACTCCTATTGAGTACCTGATATATACTGAGCAAAGTACATGGTCTTTGATTTTAATGTATTTTTTTCACTTAAGATGTAGACATTTACTTGTGTTTAAAATTATCCTTTTAAAATGCCATTTTAATAATTGTCCTATATCTCCTTCTGTACTAATGTAATTCTTCTAGTGTGGGTCATATTTGTTTTTAAATTCTTACCTATTTTGCTAATATTGAAATAGACCTGAATATACATTGTAGTGACAGATACTGCAGAACTAAGAAATCAGGGGGGGCGTTTCTTTACTGTTATTCTTGGGTAGAATATGTTAACATTTATATGACTCAGTTTCCTTGCTTGTGAAATGAGGATAAAAAGACTACCTACTTGATCATTTTGTTTAGGACATTAAATGAGTTAGTGCAGGGGCGCCTGGGTGGCTCAGTCGTTAAGCCTCTGCCTTCAGCTCAGGTCATGATCCCAGGGTCCTGGGATCCAGCCCCGCATCGGACTCCCTGCTCCGCGGGAAGCCTGCTTCTCCCTCCCCCACTCCCCCTGCTTGTGTTCCCTCTCTTGTTGTGTCTCTGTCAAATAAATAAAATCTTAAAAAAAAAAAAAAAAAAAAAAAAAGTTAGTGCACACGGCACTGTCCCTGGAAATGTGTTTAAGTAAATGCCAAGTAGTTTGATTGTTACAGGTTTAAGTAGTAGAGAATCTGGATTAAGTAACCCTGGCCTAAATATAATCTTCAAGTAACACATGCTGCATGTGTAAATGCATGAAGAATTATTATAACATCTTATTAAATGAAATAATAGTAAAACATACAAATTAATATCTGAATATATGGAAAAAAAGTACCAAATTAGAAGAGTCAAATAAAGCTTTTAGTTAGAGGTAACATCTTTTGAGTCTTAGAAGATGAATAAGAAGGTCTGAGGAGAAAAAGTTGTCAGTGTGAAGAGAAGTAAGAAATTACATTTTTTTTTTTTTTAAAGAGCACAGTAAGTGGTGTTGCAAAATGAATGACCCAGAGATTGGAAAGCTGTATCTAATCACTAATACACACAGAAACAAACTCCTACCCGATTACTTCCTTAATTATAAACATAGTAATACTCGAGCTCCAGTTGCAAACTAAATTAACCCCCCCCCCATTTTCGTGGGTGCTAATTGAGAATGTTCTGGGAACCATGGAAGAGAGAGGTAAGGAATCCTCTTCTATTTCAGGATCACATCTGCTTATTTGGAGGGTACAACTGCAGAAATATAAAATTATTGTCCACCAGATTATTTTGTCTAGGTCTGTGAAGTTATCCTAGACAAAGATTAGAATCTTAAGGTTGGAGAGTGGTAGAGGTTGGTTAGCAAATTTGTGTATGCAAACAAACTCTCTTACGTACATATACTCTGACTCTAAATATCCATTCAACTCTAAGAAATCAGTTTCATTATCAGCCCTGGCACCAGGCCCCTCAACTGATACATATCATTAAGATCATTACTTATCTCAATCACCATCTCCATTCTATCTCAAAAATGATGGCTAAGAGAGCAGGTGATGACAATGTAATACCTGGTTTCAGATGGCAAGGCTGGAAAACACCAGTGTAGCATTGTGACAGTTTGAATACTGTATTTTTTTAATGTAGCAGAAAATAAAATTTTGAGAATCAGAGTTTTCTGTGGTTGTGTTGAGAGAAATACATTTTTCAATAGGAGCTAAATAACTTATTTCAATAGTGAAGCAAGAAAATATTAGTATTAAGTTTGAATCAGAAGTTCAGAATGAATTAAAGAAATTCAAGGTGTTGTCCTAAGGCAGTCCTTTAGCTACTTTCTTGCCCATGGGGATAGCAATACAAAGAAGTCACACTTTGGAGCTGGACAGGTTAGAGGTGTGAGTCATAACAACTGAAAGGAAATAATTATAAATTATCACAAGATAAAATCAATTTTACTAAACCATGAGCCATAAATTCAAATATTTTATATAGTAGAAAATATGTAATATGACTCTGAAATAGCAAAATGCCCCTAGTAAGGACATTGGGAGTGATTGAGTAGGTGTCCAGGTTTGAGAACTTTTTCAAGAGATCTTCAGAAGTCTGGCATAAATTATGGAAAAAGAATGCCAAGAAAAAGAGGAAATGGCTTTATGGTTGATGTTGGGAAAACACGAGGCATAAGAGATGTCATTCATTCATTTAATGATTTTAGTATTCTTGATATAATTCTTCATGCTGTGGTAATACTTGATGAATAAGTGCTGGAATAAGACTAAAAGTTGGATTAGAATAAGGCACAACCACACCAAATAAAACTTCATATTTATGACCTCCTTTGAGCACTTTGGTGAAGTAATGGAAAAGGGAGATTATAAACATGTAAACGTTATTGGTGAAATCCTTTTATTTGAAGGATTATATTCCTGCCCCATTAATGCTGTATCTTAGTGTTGAAATAATTCATTATCTTTGAAAATCTAGTATTCAAACTTGTAAATTCTTCAAACAATTCTCAATCTAGATATTTAGATATTCTAGATTTGCTCTATTCTTAATAAACATGTCACTGGGGATTTCCAAATAAGGAGAAAACTGAAGATACGAATAGATTTCTTTAAAAATCTCACTCTTGCCACTTGTCCCCCTAGCATGTTAGGAAAATTTTCAAATCTACTGAAAAGTTGAAAGAAACGTAGACCCATGTAACACCAACTAGATTTTATTTTATTTTTAAATATTTTTATTTATTTATTTGACAGAGAGAGACACAGTGAGAAAGGGAACACAAGCAGGGGGAGTGGGAGAGGGAGAAGCAGGCTTCCCGCTGAGCAGGGAGCCCGATGCGGGGCTCAATCCCAGGACCCCGGATTCATGACCTGAGCCGAAGGCAGACGTTTAACGACTGAGCCACCCAGGCGCCCGACCACCCAGATTTTATAATGAATATCTTGCTATGCTTGTTTTATCCATAATTATCCATCTATTTGTCCCTCTTAGTTCTGGTCCATTTCAAAGTAGGTTATAGACAGTACATGCCCCTCCCATCCTTTATTATGCATATCATTAAACTAGAATTGAGAACTTTTTGAAAATAGAGGCACACTGTTACCCTCATAAGGAATTAGCACTTTTTCAATAACTGCTTATTTTGTTAATGGTTGATGGCATTCATTCAAATGGGAGTTTTTTGTTTTGTTTGAGTACCCACCGGGGACCAGGCACTTGTCTAGGTCTGAGGATATAACTGTTAACAAAACTGATAAAGTTCCTGGTCTTTTTGGCTGCTTTAGAGATTTTTGTAAGTACTCCCTGAACCAGAATCGTTTTGTAAAATATAAATGGTAAGCTAGTAGCAATTTTAAGCATTAGAGAGGACTGTCCTTGTGTAAACAGAACCCTAACTGGGTAAATTCTCCATGATTTTAAACATGTAATTTCAGACTTTAGAGAAATATATATGCTTGTTGGGAGGGGGTGAGAGATAACCTTTAGCAAACCATTTCTTTCTCTTTCTCTCTTTCATTTGTTGGAGGTGTCATTTTATACTGCTTCGTGGATGGTGTGATTTATTGTGAGGAAAATGAATGATAAGAGAAAATCCAAAGACTATAAAGACATGATCTTTATCTCTACGTAGGTGCTTTCAACACAGTGATTTCAGTGAATTTAACACCATTTGATTTTGAATACTATTTCATGATCAGTCTTTAGAAGGGAGCAGATGTGCCCTATGTGGGAGAAAGTTTTAATAAATACAACACCCTCAAGAGAAACATCCCATGTGTATAGGAGTCCTGAAATTGTTTCCTTCATGGAGTAATTCATACTATAATAGCTAACCTTAAAATTGCTGAAGAGCCCTATTTTTTATACCATGGTAATGATCTATAAGCTGACATGTTTTCCAAAAATTAATATGGTTTTGGTGTGTAGAACATAGAAAGCAAATGCTTGAAAGCAAGGATACAATTCTAGTAGCAATAGTTCAATCATAAAAACCTATCTATCTGCACTAGGACATGATAGTAGGCATAGAAGGGAATAAATGTAAATGATATTAAAAGTGGAAAGGATGAAATAGGACTTAGTAAAATTAAATATAGAGAACAAGATAGGTAAGCCAGTGATTTTTTTTTTTTTTTCTTGTGCAAGACAAAATGTCTAGGAAAGTAAAGCTACTGGTTTTAGAAATCTGATTAAATGGGGAGATGATGAAAAACTCCTAAATCTGAGTTCAGTATATTCATACAATTCTCATTAGCAGTCACATAATAAAATTCCAATTATGTTTGTACAAATATTTTATTGGCTCTATTTTTTTAGGAATAAATCCTATTTCCTTATTTTAATTTTGCTGTATTTGAAGAGTGATCTCTGAATCTGCATATCCAGATACATAGAGATGAGAGATCGTTAGGAGAGCTCTCAGGGAGACCTCATGGAAATGATAGTTAAAACCAAAGGGAAAACGAAAGAAAATTCTCCACCGTATGAGTCTGCATAAAGAGATTGATCCTGCATCCCACCACAAAAAGAGAGACTTAGCTTCTAATTTTTACCCCCCCAAAAGAGGCTGAGATGAGAACTTGAATACAGATTGTTTGGAAGATCCTAGTTGAATGAAGGAGCAGTAAGAGTGAGACAGGAAGGAGGGAAAGCCATTAAAAT
The DNA here is from genome assembly GCF_002201575.2 of Neomonachus schauinslandi. Taxonomy (NCBI): domain Eukaryota; kingdom Metazoa; phylum Chordata; class Mammalia; order Carnivora; family Phocidae; genus Neomonachus; species Neomonachus schauinslandi. The sequence continues at coordinate 161,295,308 of NC_058406.1, forward strand.
TGTGTTTTTTGCAGAACTCTCCAATCTAGGAAATGGACGCTCAATTCAAAATTTTAGAACTTCTGAGAAGCTTACAAAATGCTATCCAGAACTGTCTCATGAAAGATGGAAAGTGAAAGCCTATCATTAACTTCATTGTATTCCCAAAGCTTGCTTCCATGTGCCAAGAAGATTCTTAGAGTGTCAAATTAAATGTTGGCAAAAAAGTAGAAAAACAGAAGTGCATGCATTTTGAGAAAAGCATGCTGCCTGCCCAGGGTGAGTTTGAGCTCACATGGAGCTGTCTATCACCCATGGCTTCAACTAAAATAAAAAATAAATTAGGCTAGCTAGAATGTGGAGTAACACTTTTCATTTCCTCCTGTATGTCCGGCATAGACACAGAACCTAGGCTAATCTAGACCTTTAATATGAAGGTAAACATGGGAAGTATCAAAGACCATGTAAAATAGAAAGTACTAGTGAGGGCAATGATAAAAATCTGGCAGGATTTCTTTCTTTTGAATGGTTGAATGATATTCGTGTGTGTGCATGTACACGCACATTCTCTTTATCCATTCATCCATCAAAGAGCATTTAGGTTGTTTTCATATCTTGGCTATTGTGAATAAAGTCCCAATAAGTATCTTTTGAGATACTGATTTCAGTTGCTTCAAATACGTACTAGGGAGTGAAATTGCTAGATCATATGGCAGTTTACTTTTTAATTTTGGGGGGGGAACCTCTATACTGTTTTCCATATGGGCTATACTGTTTCCCATTCCCACCAACAGTGCATAAAGGAGCACTTTCCTCTACATCCTTGCCAATATTTATCTCTTTTTGATAATAGTCATCCCAGCCAATGTGAAGTGCAATCTCATTGTGGTTTTGATTTTCATTTCCCTGATTAGTAATGTTGAGCACCTTTTCATGTATCTACTGGCCATTTGTATGTTTTCTTTGGAAACATGTCTACTTAGGTTTTTGCCCATTTTTAATTGGATTATTTGCTATTGAATTGTATGGGTTCTTCATATATTTTGGATATTAGCCCCTTATCAGATACAGGATTTGCAAATATTTTCTCCCATTTTGTAGATTGCATTTTCAATTTGATTTCCTTGCTGTGCAGAAGCTTTTTAATTTGATGTAGCCCCACTTGTTTATTTTAGCTTTTGTTGTCTGTGCTTTTGGTGTCATCGAGAAATCCTTGCCAAGGCCACTGTCAGGGATCTTTTTCCCTATGTTTTCTTCTAGAAGTTTTATGGTTTCAAAGGCTTATATTTGTCTTTACAAGTTAATTAACGTTACAAATTAATTTTTTGTGAGTTGTATAAGGTAGGAGTCCAGTTTCATTCTTTGTATATGGATATCCAGTTTTCCCAACACCATTTATTAAATAGACTGTCCTTTCCCATTTTGTATTCTTGATATGCTTATCAAAAATAATTGACCATGTATATGTGGGTTTATGTCTGAATTCTCTATTCTGTTCCACTAGTGTATGTGCCTCTTTTTATGTCTATACTATGATGTCTTGATTAATATAGCTTTGTAATATACCTTGAAATCAAGAAGTTGGATACCTCCAACTTTGTTCCCTTTCTCAGGGAAAACTTGAAGGGATTTGGAAGGGTTATATATCATTTACTATTTTAACATGATATTCTATAATAGAATATTCAACTTTTAAATATTATATCTTGCAAATAATTATTTCCTGAATGGTACTTCGGGCAACAATTAGCCTTTATCAAGAAGTCAATATGTGTTTCAAAGATCTGGATATATTTGGAAAACTCTGTTCCTCTAAATAGCAAGTTGGGAGTCTGAATGCACATCAGTATGCTTGCTACTGAAAGAATCCTACAGCAAAGAAGCTTATTTGTTAGATTTAATTTAAGAAGTTATTATCAAACCCTTGTCAAAATTAGCTTCTTTAGAAAAAATTTAGTTTTGACAAAGGTAATTAACATTATTTTGACTGCTGTCACCTCTTCTTCCTTACCTTCCTCATAGTATCATAAACACAGTTTGTATATTTGACTTATAAGCAGAATTATTAAAGTCCTATTTTCTCAATTTTTTTCAGAATTTTTCTGTTCTGACATTTTCTAAGTCTATAATTTTCTCTATTCTTAAAATAGTTTCATTTCTTTGAAGTCCTACAATTACTGCTTTTTCCAAAGGTATTAAATTAAGTATTCTCGATACTGTTGTTGATCAGTTGTCAAGTACAATATTAAATCATACTAGTAGTAATTTTTATAAGAATTTTCTTTTCATAAATCTGGAGTATGATATTGGCTGTCCAGCTTATTTTGAGGTGGGGTCCCTTTTTTTTTTTTTTTTTTGAACACAAAAATGTAAGTTTTATTTTGAAGTAGGGCTCCCATATTTTTGGGGGGGGAACAAAAAAAGTTTTGTTTTATATATTTAGTTTTGTTTTTCTTTTTCTTTTTCTTTTTCTTAAGGTTCTGTATATTTATTTGACAGAGAGACAGCTAGAGAGGGAACACAAGCAGGGGGAGTGGGAGAGGGAGAAGCAGGTTCCCCACTGAGCAGGGAGTCCGATGAGGGACTCAATCCCAGGATCTCCGGATCATGACCTGAGCCTAAGGCAGACGTTTAATGACTGAGACACCCAGGTGCCCTATATTTAGTTTTTTTGAGACCAGTAGAAAACATAGAGATACATTTACATGTTGCATCTTGAAATTTTCTTGTGAAGTTGATGCATCATTCTAGAAATATCAGTGATGAACCTTGAGCAATAAATGACTTACACTAATGAGTTAAATTTTATTGTGAATACTAGGAACAGTTTACAATTCACCAAGGACCACTGCAGGAAGGAACCAGAGAACTGGAATAATTGCTTAGGGATGACAACATTTCCGACATAGGTATGTTAGTGTTTCTACAATACAACCTATATCCTGGAAAAAAATAAATTTTTCTCCTTGGAGATGCAATGGAAAAATTCTGGCTCCCAAGTTTGAGAATAGTACATTTTTCCAGGGTGTTCTTTTTTATTTATTTGCTTAGATCTTCAGTGAATAGTTCAAGTACAGTATATATTAAAAAATACCAACTTCTGGTTTCAGTTCTAACATTAAAGAACATGGCAGTCATCAGCCTCATCTTTAGGACAAGAAAAAGCAGAACGAATGTAACATCAAGAAAATTTTTTGGACTCATCAGAACTGAGTTTGCAAGGCAAACCTCCACTCTGAAATTTGGACAGGGAGCCTAAGTCAAAGAGTCATAGCCGAGAAGACCCCCTTACCTGGAGCAGAAGCTCTTGGAGCCATAAATCAGTAGAAACACTAAAATGGACTTTGGGGGGACATAGTCCTTGGGGGAGGAGCAATACTTCAATGTGTTTTACCTTCAGGATATCCACCAGATTTTCATGCTGAGAATCTGAGAAAGATCAGCTCATGGTTCCAGCAGCGGAAGGAGCAGAATAGTTGTGATTAAAGTATGTGCAGAGCATTCTTCAAAACAGAGTCCTATTCTCCACAGAAAAACCTTTTTGTCTCACCTAAGCAGAAAAAAAATAAAGCTCCATACCACTGAAGAAACACTTGTGAAGGTCCCCGCTCAGGAAGAGAGGCCCACTAAAAAACTGACTTAATGGTAGGATTATGGAACACTGTCTCTCCCCACACCTTGCTACAATATCAACAGGGCTCCAGTATAGTAATTGTGAGTTACAGTTGAAAGAGCTGCAAGATGCAAGCTCTCTGAGGAGGAGTACTTAGGACAATTCAAAATTTAAAGGAGAGGCAAAAGCAAGGACACTTGAAACCACTGGCACTTACAGCTGTAGTAAACATTAAACACAGCCTAACTTCTAATAAAAATAGGTCTTGTGTTTAGGCCTTTGATCTAAAACCTAAAACTTCTAGAAGAAAACTTTGTGACATTTTGTTAGACACAGATTTATTTTCTTTTTAAAAATTTTTTTATTATATTAATCCCCATATTTTATTTTTATTTTTAATTTTTTTATGACACAGATTTATTTTTTTAAGATAAGGCTCAAAATTCAAAAGGGAATATAAATTTTTTATCAAAATTGACAATTTTTGCTTGCTAAGTACACATTTTAAAAATTATTAAAAGCCGTGTCACAGATTATTAAAAAGTATTTTTGAAGTTTGTATTTAACAAAGGAACTACATCCTGAATAGGACACTTTTAAAACTTACATACAAAGATGGACAAGCAATTTTAACAGTCATTTTACTAAGATTGTATGTAAATAGCCAACAAGCTCATAAAGTTGCTGAACAGTTTTGGTCATTAGAGAAATGTAAATTAAAATCACATTGTGTTACCACAGTATACTAAATAAAATAGCTAATGATACCAGCTGTTGTTAACGATATGGAACATCTAGAACTCTCTTGCTACGTCTTTAGAAACAACTTAAAAATGATGCAGCCTCTTTGGAAACAATTTGGCAATTTCTTAAAGTAACACAAACGAGTTACCTTATAACCAAGTCCTCTCATTCCTGTTTAATTTTTCAGGAAAAAAAGCATGTACCTACACAGTTTTTTATGTGAATGTATCTGTCAACATTACTCATAATAGCCAAGTAGTAGAAGGAACCCAATTGTGGATCATCTGGGGGATAAACAAATTATAGTATATCTATGCAAAGTTAAATAATAAATAGGAAGAAATTAGTAATACACTCAACAACAAAGATGAATCCCAGAGATAACTCGCTAGGTGATAGAAGCCAGAAAAGACTATATCTGACTCCATTTCTTTGAAATTCTAGAAAAGGCAAAATTATAGCAACAGAAAGTAGATCAGTGGTTTACTTGGTTGTGTGCTAAGAGTGGGAACGAAGTGCAAAAAGATGCAGGGATGCCTTGCTATGGAAATATTCTGAAGTCCGTGTGTGGCAACTGTTGTGAGAAAGGGAAAAGCAACTCCTGACATCCAAACACTTCTAGCTTGGTGCTGTCAGCCAAGAATTGGTGTTACCTTAAGCTGGCCTACGACTTACAGCTTAGCTGTTGGTGTACTTTTGTTAAACAGTTTCAGACCATCAACATTAAATTAAAAAAAAAACAAAAAACAAAAAAAAACTTTGTGACCATGAAGGACCAAGACAAAAATAAGACCCCTCTGTAATCCTATCTGAAATATTCAAAATACGAACACTGTTTGAGACACCAGATGTTCCTCTATCCTGAGATGAGTGACTGCACTGTTACATCTCTGGTCAGTCTAGCCTTCCCTTCTATTGTAGAAGATTGAAGGTACCCAAGCATAGACTTACCTCTGCTTCCTGCCAGCCTCGAACCCCCCCCACAACAAAGCCTTATTTTCTTAAACCCTACACAAAGTAAATTAGCACAACCTCTAATACCCTCTTCCTGCGATACCCTCTTGTTCCCCAGGGGTGTGAAACCCAGTTGTGTTCACCTTCAGGTGGATTTCTGATACTTTTGGCTTGAAGGCATTTATAGTTGCCCATCTATAAACATTTACCCAAACTCATCAGACTGTGTACTTAAAAATGATAAATATTAATAAAGCTCAATAAAGTTAAAGAATTGCTGTCCTGGCCTTTGAAAAAATTAATTAAGGGCTTCAGGAACAAGAATTTTTTTGAGTTCTTCGTTACCTTCTCAAGATCCAGAGCCTGACTGGATTTTGGTTTCCTAGAAATAAGTCTATTAGAGGGTTCCTCCAGTTTGACCCTATGTTCCCTGATGAACCAGTGCTAATAGTGTCTAAAAAATGTTTACAATCTGTCTTTTGCTCTCCAATCATTCTTTGCTTATGTATTTGTTCTTTATACATGGTTTTGATTTGCTGAATGTCAGCTCCCCAAATATAAGCGCAACATGCTGATGAGAAAAATCTGTACATCGCTTACCTTGATGACTCAACAGAGTCTTGGTAGTATATCAGAAAGGAAAGCACGAAGTCAGAATTTATTGGGAATTTGAAGTTTCTTTTAAGACTGATCTTTTATTAGATAAAAAGATCTAGAGGCTTAACTATCTACCTGCTAGTGTCTATTAGTTAAACTTTGTGAATTGAAAGATTGGTTTTTTAATTCAGAGGCTTGATTAGGATGAATAACATTAATGACGTAATGTTTTACCATTAGTGGACACAGCAAGGTAAAGATTTTGAGGCATTGGTACAAAGGGTAAATATTATTTGCTGATGTTTTCTATGGAAGAGTTGATGCATCTTTTAGGAAATTTCTGTAGTAAATGATCAAGTTATTATCCCAAGCAAGAGTCTCCTAGAATGTGGAAGTTTTGCTGAAGAAGACAAAATAGTGAGGTCATATTAATATAGTTAGTAAGTTGGGCTGGGGAGCATGTAGTTTCAGTTCTCAAAGTCCAAACTATGTTGGGGAAAAGCAAGTACATGGTTTCTGTCTCAGGTTAAAATTGGTATGTATTTTTTCCTCCATTAGTCTCTTTTCCAGTCTGTGTTTACTGAAAATAAATTAATGTCTCCTACAGTAATAGTTTACTTAGGACAACAAAGAGGCTGCAATGACTCCCTATTGCCAACTTAAATTAAAAAACAAAAACCTAATTTCTGCCTTATTTCTAATATTTATCAGAAACTAATAATGACTTAGACATCATTGGAGCTGTACTCCCCAGTGGCTAATTTCTTTTCTGTTGTCCCCCTTTTCCATGCAGGTTTCCTACTTTCCTTATATCCCTGCTACATCTTGAATAATTTGTTTTTTACCTCTTATTTCTATGTTCTTTGTATGCATATTCACTGTGCACATTTTCATGAATGAATAAGGTTCTATGTTCATTCTAGGGAAAATTCTACACTCTTGGAGAATTTCTGTAAACCTACTAGCATACAAGTTTTCCCACATATCCTTCCTTGGTAAGGAAAGCAGCCTTAATCAGTGTAAAAGTGTCTTTCAATTCACACTTTCTCAGAAGCCGATTATGTAATGTCCCCCCTCCCAAGAGATGCAGTTTAAGACTCTGCTACTCAAACCTCAGAGTAGTATGAAGCTAGTAGCCTTAGCCTAACCTGAGAGCTTATTGGAAATGCAGAATCAGACTCCACCCTGACCTAGAGTATGAGTCTACAGTTTAGCAAGACCTCCTGGTGATTTAAAAGCACATTAAAGTTTAGGAAGCACTAGCTTAAGTTATTTGCAATATCTCTGAGGCAGTCTGTCTAATGGTATTAAGAGTGAATTGGAATTAAATCCTCTTTGTGAATTAATAATTCGCTTCAGGCACCAGAGCTTCTTGTATGCTTCTCTCAGGTTCTCAAAATACAATGTCCACCAGGAATTTTGGTTAATTTAAAGTTAGCAAAGCTCTTTTCTCCCTCCAGCCATATGTGGTAAGGAGATGATTTAGGAAACACTTCAACTCAGGTGGGCTTTGTTAATTTCAAGGCTATATTTATGCTGCAGAAAAACTTATTTTGACTGACAAGGATCATGAGAATGATAGAAATTCCTAAGTTATTTTAATTTTAATAAGCATGATTAAGTAAAGGATAGAATACAATGAAACCTATATGAGAGTCTCTGGCAGGGAAGATCTTAAGGGTAATTTCAAATGAGATCTGAACGATAAGTGAGAATTATCCACATGAAATGGAATGTAGGAAATGGGAGAAGAGCATGTCAGGCAGAAAAAGCAATGGATGCTGTTGACTGTGCTCAGGAAACAAAATGGTTGAAACATGAATATTGGGAAGAACACTTGGTAAAATCTGATAAATGATGGCTCTTTCTTAAACTCATGTGCATTTCTTCGCACTAAAAGAAAACACAAGCGGTCTTTTCTATTACAATACTGTTATAGCTGAGCAGAGTAAAGACAATTTCTGTCTGGACAATTTGACAGAAAAATGAAGAAAAGCCCATTAAAGATTATTTAGAAAGTAGAATCATTGTGACTTACTCTTGGGAAATTATAAAGGAGATTGTTTTGGAATAGCCAGCTCTTAGTTTGGTTGATCTTTTCTATGTTTTTCTAGTCTCTGTTTCCTTATTTCTACTCTGATCTTTGTTATTTCTTCCTTCTGTTAACTTTGGATTTTGTTTGTTCTTGTTTCTAGTTCCTTGAGGTATAAAGTTGGGTTATTTGAGATTTTCTATTTTCTTAATATATATGCTTACTGCTATAAATTTCCCTCTCAAAATAACTTTTGCAGCATCCCATAGGTTTTGGTATTTTCTGTTTCTATTTTCGTTTGTTCAAGATATTTTTTGGTTTTGCTTTTAATTTTTTCTTTGACTCACTGGTTGTTCAGGAGTGTATTCATTTCCACGTATTTGTAGTTTTGCCAGTTTTTTCTCAATTTCTAGTTTCATACCTTTGTGGTCAGGCAAGATCCTTGGCATGATTTCAATCTTTGTATATTTGCTAAGACTTGTTTTGTGTCCTATCATTTGATCTATCCTGGAGAATGTTTCTGAAGAATGTGATTCTGGTGCTACTGAATGAAATATTCTGTATATGTTTGTTAGATCCATTTGGTTGAAAGTATGCTTCAAGTCCAGTGTTTCCTTGTTAATTTTATGTTTAATTGCTATATTTCTCTTTTCATAAATGTTAGTATTGCTTCATGTATTTAGGTGTCCTGCTGTTGGATGTATATATATTTACAATTGTTACATATTTTTTGATAAATTGACTCTCTTATCATTATGTAACAAACTTTGTTTCTTGTTACTGTTTTTAGATTAAAGTCCATTTTGTCTGGTGTAGGTATAGCTCTTTTTCTTTTTGTTTCTACTTTCATGGAGTATCTTTTTCCATTCCTTCACTTTGAGCGTGTCCTTAAATCTAAAGTGAATTTCTTGTCAGTAGGACATAGTTGGGTCTTTTTTTTCACCTATGCAGACAATCTGTGCCTTTTGATTGTTGAATTTAATCTATTTAAGGTTAGAGTAATTATTAAATGTAAGATGTTACTAATGCCATCTTATTAATTGCTTTCTCATTGTTTTGTATTTATATTATTTCCTTTCCCCTGTGTTTCTCCCCACCTTTGTAAATTGATGATATGCTCTACTTCCCTTTTCTTTCGTGAATCTGCTCTAGGTTTTTGCTTTGTGGTTACCATGAGGATTACATATAACATCTCATAGATAAAACAGTTCATTTTAAGCTGATAACAATTTAACTTTAATTGCCTAAAAGAGCTCCACCTGTTTATCCCCCTTTTATGTTTTTGATGTTAGTTTACCTCTTTATACTATGTATTCATTAAAAAAAATTGTAGTTGTTATAGTTATTTTGAATGTTTTTTCCTTTAAACTGTTGAATTCCTAAACTCTACATCTGAAACTAATGATGTACTATATGTTGGCTAATTGAATTTAAATTAAAAAATAAACTTTATACTATAGTTAAATGGTTAACACACCATCCTTTTACAGAACTGATTTTCTTCTTTAGATTTTTTTTTTTTTTTTTTATATGACAGAGAGAGACACAGCGAGAGAGGGAACACAAGCAGGGGGAGTGGAGGAGGGAGAAGCAGGCTTCCTGCGGAGCAGGGAGCCCGATGCGGGGCTCGATCCCAGGACCCTGGGATCATGACCTAAGCCGAAGGCAGAGGCTTAACCATCTGAGCCACCCAGGTGCCCCCAAAACTGATTTTCTAAATCTGACTGTATATTTACCTTAACCATTGTGTTGTATACTTTTTTATGTTTTCATGTCACCAATTAGTATCTTTTCATTTCATCTTGAAGAACTCCTTTCAGCATTTCTTGCAAAGGAGATGTAGTAGTGATGAACTCCATCAGGTTTTGTTTGTCTGGAAGTCTTTATAGCTCCTCCATACCTGAGGGATAACTCTGTCATATAGAGTACTCTTGGCTGCCAATTTTTATCTTTTAATACTTTGAATATGCCATTTTCACTTTCTCCTGCCCTATAGGGTTTCTGTTGAGAAATGTCCTGATAGCCTAATGGGGGTTCCATTATAGGCACTCTTCTCCCCTCACTACCCACCACCCCTCCCCATGCCCACTGTCTTTAGGATTCTTTCTTCATCTTTGATTTGTTACAGTTTCATTATAATGTGTCCTACAGAGGTCTTTTGGCATTGAGAGTATAGGGTGATCGCTTGGCTTAGTGAACTTGGATGTCCAGGTCTCTTCCCAGGTTTGGGACATTCTCAGCTAGTTCTTTTTTTTTTAAATTTTTAAATTTTTATTTTTTTGACTTTTTTTTTATTATGTTATGTTAATCACCATACATTACATCATCAGTTTTTTTTTTTTTTTTTTAAAGATTTTATTTATTTGAGAGAGAGAGAATGAGAGAGAGAGAGCACATGAGAGGGGATAGGGTCAGAGAACGAAGCAGACTCCCTGCCGAGCAGGGAGCCCGATGTGGGACTTGATCCCGGGACTCCAGGATCATGACCTGAGCCGAAGGCAGTCGCCCAACCAACTGAGCCACCCAGGCGCCCCACATCATCAGTTTTTGATGTAGTGTTCCATGATTCATTATTTGCATGTAACACCCAGTGCTCCATGCAGAACATGCTCTCTTTACCAGGCTAACCCTTCCTCCCACCCCCCCTCCCCTCTAGAACCCTCAGTTTGTTTTTCAGAGTCCATCGTCTCTCATGGTTCATCTCCCCCTCCGATTTCCCCCCTTCATTCTTCCCCTCCTGCTAACTTCTTCTTTTTCTTTTTTTTTTAATGTATAATGTATTATTTGTTTCAGAGGCACAGATCTGTGATTCAACAGTCTTACACAATTCACAGCGTTCACCATAGCACATACCCTCCCCAATGTCTATCACCCAGCCACCCCATCCCTCCCACCCCCCACCACTCCAGCAACCCTCAGTTTGTTCCCTGAGATTAAGAATTCCTCCTATCAATGTGAATAAACTTTCTGCCCTGTCTTGTTTTTTCTCTTTCTGGAATCTTATTTTAATATTTGTACATTTGATTAAATCCCATAGATCTCATAGACTGTCTTTTTTTTTTCATTTTTTTTTTACTGTTCTAGTTGGCTTCTTTTTTTTTTTTTTCTTTTAAAGATTTTATTTATTTATTTGACAGAGAGAGATAGCGAGAGAGGGAACACAAGCAGGGGGAGTGGGAGAGGGAGAAGCAGGCTTCCCACAGAGCAGGGAGCCCGATGCGGGGCTTGATCCCAGGACCCTGGGATCATGACCTGAGCCGAAGGCAGACGCCTAACAACTGAGCCACCCAGGCGCCCCTCACTGGCTTATTTCAAAGTTCCTGTCCTCTTGATCATTTATTTTTTCCTTTGCTTAACTCTACTGCCAATGCTCTTTATTGCATTTTTTAAAAGTTTCATTCATTGAATCCTTCAGCTCCAGAATTTGTTTAGTTCTTTTTAGGATTTTTGTTAAATTTCTCATTTTGTTCGTATATATTGTTCCTGATTCATTGAAGAATCTGTTTTCTTATTTAAATGGTTTCTGTCTCCATGAATTCTCTATAAACTTACTATTTTCACTCATTTTTTAAATGTTTATTACCATTGAAAAACATGGGAATAAATTTATTCATTTTGATTGCTGCATTTTTATTTTTATGCATTAATAAACTAAATATATTAGTGAGATATTGTTAGATTGCTTCTTTTTCTCTTACAAGTCATACTGCATCTAATATGCTTTCACCTGGTTTATGGGACATAACCTATTCAAATGTAATAGATATTTCCAAGTTCCTATTCATGGTGTCTGTATCTGTTTAAACATACGAGTCATGCCCTGTGCTATACTAATCAAAATGGAACACTGAACATGATCATGGATTGATTTTGATTGATATCATAGGAATATTTACTTTTATGAATTTCATTGATACATTAAATACAATTGGAATAAAATCCCTAAAATATTTTATATAACTTTAATTATCAAACCTAAAATTCTTTCAGTAGGGAAAAGAACTAAGAAAAGTCAAAGGTTTGAGGGAAGGAAAAATGGAGGGCTAATTCTAGCCAGATAGCAGGCATCAGTATAAAATTGATCTAGTATTTACTTCTATACCTTGGTAATTTTTTATAAATCTATTACTTATTAGTTAAATTAATGTGATATTTTTTATTTATATCTTTAAAGGATGATGAAATTGGAATATTTATTTGAATCCTTTATTTCATTTTTCCTGACAGCTTTGGTTAGCGATAGAATTTTCATATTGACAGGTTTAAAATATTACCATTATATTTTATAATAATTGCCCAGATCATTTTAATATACAGAGTTAAATATTTTCTTCAACTCTGAAATGCATGGAATTCAGTCTCTTAAGGGAGAGTTTATGAGAACAATATTTGCTGAATTACTTTGTGATTAAAATCATGTGCTGATATCCTTATGCTTAAAGTATAGTTTTCCTGGGTAGTCAATTCTTTAGCCACAGTTGTTTTTCTTAAGAATTTTTCTTTGATTCAGATGTTGAAAGTGTGATGCAGGATTAATGATCAACATTTACTATTAACATTATTATTTTATCATTATAACTTATACTCTCTTTCAGTGATACCCAAAGCTGCCTTTTTTGTTTTGGATTCCTGTTATTTTATAAGGATAGATATTGTGGTTTATCATTTTTTTATTTCCCTAGAATAAAGGGTGTCATTTCAATCTACACAACATAATTTTTTAACTTCAGTAAATTTTTTCTTGTTTCCTCTTTGAATTATTTTCCCTTCAATGAGTTGACATCTCTTCTTTTGTTGTTCTTCCATAACTAATGTCTTTGTTTCTCTCTCAATTGGTTTTTCTCAATGTATCTCCCATGTCACATTTTCCCCTCTTTGAGCAGTGTCTGTGCATTTTTGTTATTTTCTCTTTGGCTTTCATTTCTCTGAAGTATTTACTTTGTATTTCTCATTTTGTTTCTGCCCACAATTTTTCATCTTTGTTATCTGATGTACCTATCTGAGCCAGTGTATATCATATATGCTTTGAATTTTTTTATTTTTTAAATTTTTTGTATTTATAACTATAGGACCATGTGTTTTATTTTTTTTTAAAGATTTTATTTATTTATTTGAGAGAGAAAGAATGAGAGATAAAGAGCATGAGAGGGAGGAGGAGGAGAGGGAGAAGCAGACTCCCTGCCGAGCAAGGAGCCCGATGCGGGACTCGATCCCGGGACTCCAGGATCATGACCTGAGCCGAAGGCAGACGCTTAACCATCTGAGCCACTCAGGCGCCCAAGGACCATGTGTTTTAAAGTTTTAGTCAAAATTTGATTTATTGCAACATTGATTTCTGATGGATGTTCTCATGTGACATTTATTGTTTTGTTTCATTCCATTTTGGTTATAATAATCTTATGTAGCATCTATTATTTCTTTTGGATTGTCCATTGTTTTTGAGATAGCGGTGTTGTTCTTGTTGCAGAAATTTTATGTGGATGAGGGATCAGAGAGTACTCTGTACATTAAGGATTCTTTCCAGTTCAGAATAAATTCCCTATGTTTTGGACTTAACTACAGAATGGCTTACATTTCCTGTGTAGTTACAGGATATTCAGCAGAAGACAGGAAGGAGAAGATATATGACCATGTCCCAATTTTCTGATAAAATGAAATTTTCTGAATCTCACATAAATTCCTTTAAAGGCGGGGCGCCTGGGTGGCTCAGTCATTAAGCGTCTGCCTTCGGCTCAGGTCATGATCCCAGGGTCCTGGGATCGAGCCCCACATTGGGCTCCCTGCTTGGCAGGAAGCCTGCTTCTCCCTCTCCAACTCCCCCTGCTTCTGTTCACTCTCTCGCTGTGTCTCTCTCTGTCAAATAAATAAATAAAATCTTTAAAAAAAATTCCTTTAAAGGCAAGAACATTTATATTAGTTAAGGTATCATTACTTTCTCTAACAAATGTACCCCAAAATGTATAATGGCTAAAATATGAAGTTTATTTTTCCCTTCCATTGTCTTAAAGTTGGTGTAATTGATTTGCATGGCGAGTTCTCCAAAGATTCAAAGAGATAGCTGTTATTCTCTGGGCTCTGGGCCTCACTGTCCTTAAAGCATAGCTTCAATTCCATCATGCTGTCTCTAACACCCTGGCAGAGGGGGGCATACAGGATTCTAACACAGAGGGTATTATGTGCTAAGCATTGAAGTGATACATATTCACTTCCATCCTTATTTGAAGGAAGTTAACTGGCAGGTGACTCTCTTCTAAGCAAGTATTATATCAATATCTGGGCTCTTTCCATCTTCCATCTTTAACATGTGTTGTTCAGTGTGTGCTGTAATTTTATTAGGAAAGGTCTTCTTTATTACTATGTATAATGAAAGAGTAAATGGAGAATAGCATACAGGAAGTTTTGTATTGGTAGGTCTTACGTGTCATTTATTATTATATACAGATTCCACTAGCTAGAACTAAATAGCCAGTAATACATATTTATAAGAAAACCTATAAAAGTTATTTTATTCATGTTCCCAGGAGAAGGGTTTTTTCCTTCAGTTAGCGTTTATCTACCACATTTATTAAAGATATTAAATGTTTGAGAATATTAAGCATCTAGGCAAGTTTCCTAGTAATAGTACATTTCTTTCATTAAGCGTAGGCTTTATTCTTTACATCACTTTGAGTAGGTAATAGTAACACTATAAGACCATCTATGACTCTACCTAGACACATTGTGCCACCCTCCCCCCGCCTTTATTTATTTTTTTAAATCTCTGTGGCCATGCTCTTTTTTGTGATTTCTCCCCAGAATATAAGATAAGAACATTTCTGTTCTTGGATCCCTTTCTGAATTTTTGACTATTATCCAACCCTAGGGCTGGAACTGGGGAAGGCTACAGCATCAGTGTATTAGGAATCTACTTGTCACTGAGGTGCCTGGCTGGCTCAGTTGGGAGAACATGTGAGTCTTGATCTCAGGGTTTTGAGTTCAAGCCCCATGTTGGGTGTGAAGCCTACTTTAAAACAAAACAAAAAAAAGGAATTTGCTTGTCACTCACATGGCATTTCTCCCATCCAACTCTTATCCCTCCACTGAGAAAGCTTTATCTATCAGAGGGGTAGATAATCATTAATTGGTTTCTCGTATGTTTGTCTGGGTCAAATTCCTTCATATTTTCTGTAGGAATAATAAAATAATCCAAAATATATTCAAAAATATATTTTTGTAAATTTTTCAAAAATATATTCAAAATATATTAAAAAATGTATTCAAAAATAATAAAATATATTAAAAGTATTCAAAAATAATCAAAAATATATTTCAAAAATAATGAAAACAGAAAAAGATAATTTGTCAGTTTTCTTCTGAAATCCACTTTTCTAAAACAAGGATCAGAGATGATTCTAGATTATTAAGACTGGAAAGATGAAGACAGAAAGGGAAGCATGAGATTGGCTGAGGGTAGAATTGGGGAATGGGGAAGAGAAAAACAGTATCAGTGTTTCAAAAGTTACATTATTTTCTTTCGGTATTGCCCACATGCCCACTTTTGCATTTGGGCAAAGAAAATTTATATCTCATTCAGATGCCATTTAAACCTATCCTTCCCTGAAATGTTACAGGTTTTTTTTTTTTTTTCCTAGTTAGGTATTGGATCATTTCTGCCCTATATTCATAGTGTGTTTGCATATGCTGGAGGTTACCATATGTATGACTGACTAATAGATTTACTAGTTCAGTTAAAAAGCAAATCTGTAAGAAGTATTATTACTGGATATGCCCTTCAAGAAGTTGTTGATTTTCAGATAAATTATGATTTTAAGATAATACCTAATAATCATATTCTATGACCTTGCCTTTTTAGGTGTAATTATGGGACTTAAAATTTTCATCAACAAATACTAAGAAGCCTATATTTACCTTGCTTCGTAGGTTCTGCTAAGTACGCTTCATCCAAGAAGATTTAAATTAATCTTTAATATAACCATTACAAATTGACCTTTATCATGTCCGAGCTATTATATTTTAGTAGGTACGTTAATATGGTAGGAAAAAAATTATGAATACTGTTCACACAAAGTGAGATAATGTCAAGCAATAAAGTTTCAGGGGAAACCATGAATGTTTGTGAATTAAGGGTGGGAATGTAAAAGCAACCTAGATATACTTAAGTAAAATTCGTAAATATGTACAACAAACATTCAACCATGTGTAAAACTGTAAGAAATTATACACATATGTAACTGTGTTCATTTTAGCATTATTTAGAATTAATCCAGAAGCAACCTAAGAGACAATCGAATAATCAGTACCAATGAATTATAGATTATCTGTATTAAAAGGAATAAAGCCTATAAACTGTTGATAAAATGAGATACTTAGTACAATATTACTTATATAACTAAACAAACATATATAAATAACACTATATACCTTTACAGAAATGTCACCATCTTGGCTATGTAACTATAATTGTTTTAATTTGCATTTTCTGATTACTAGTGATGTTGAACATCTCTTCAGATACTGGTCATCTATTTATCTTCTGTTCATTCATAGCCTTACCCTCTCTTTTTGTCAGCTTTTTCATCTTTTTCTGATGGCTTTTAAGGGATTTGGGTAAAGTCAGAATATAAATACTTCCCTTGAGAGAGGGTATTTGCAATATCCTATATAATCTGTTCCATCTGTAAATTTTATAAATAGGTTTTGTGCAGTGCCATTCGTTTTGCTTTCAAGATCACTGTGTATCTATGTATCTATATATAAATTTGAATGGGAAGATTAAATGCATCAAAAGAGAGATCTATCCCTCCTCTTTAGTTACTGAAGCTTGATTTTTAGCTTATTTTGTTGCCACCCAGAATAAATGATCCAATTTGCCAGCCTCACTTTGGAACTATATGCAGCCATATAGCTAAAGTTCTAACATGAGATTTAGCAGTAAGTGTTGTACGCCACTTCCTTTAAGGATGTTTAAAGGGAAGCTATGCACCTTGGAGTTCTTCATTGGGCCTTTACCCATTTCTTCGTTTGCAATATAAAAATAGGACATCGTAGCTAGAGTTCTAGCAAATGTCCTGGATCATGAATTTACCTTGACAATGAATAAGGGATGAGGGTATTATCGCCTAATGGAAAGGCTAACAAAATAATTTGTAAGTGTGGGCATTGAAGTTGCCATTGCAGACAGTAGTACTTACTAAAGCAGGAATTGCTAGCTTTGTTCATACCCCATTACAGAGTCCAAGAACAATACCAGTCTTGCTCCTAGGTATTTACCCAACTGATTTGCAAACTTATGCCCACATAAAAACCTAAATGTTAATGTTTGTAGCTGCTTATTTATGATCACCAAAACTAGAAACAACCAAGATATCCTTTAACAAGTGAATTGATGAACAAACTATAGTACATCCATAAGGGAATATTATTCAACAATAAAAATAAGTTATCAAGTCACAAAAAACAAATCTCTTGTGCATATTGTGAAAGAAGCCAGTCTGAAGAGGCTAGGGACTATATGATTCCAATTATAAGATATCTTAGAAAAAAAGTAAAACTGTAGAGATGATAAAAAAAATCAGTGGTTTATATGTTGTGGGAGGGAGAATTAAATAGGTGAAGCACAGGGGATTTTTTTGGATGGTGAAACTCTT
This sequence comes from Neomonachus schauinslandi, assembly GCF_002201575.2. Classification (NCBI taxonomy): domain Eukaryota; kingdom Metazoa; phylum Chordata; class Mammalia; order Carnivora; family Phocidae; genus Neomonachus; species Neomonachus schauinslandi. The sequence continues at coordinate 161,312,874 of NC_058406.1, forward strand.
CTAGTTACTTTAAAAGTTGATACATTATACATTTGCCAAAACCCATATTCTTGACAGCACAAAGAGTGAATATTAATGATATAAATTTTAAATCGGTTTAGAAGGTCGGTATTCCAGGATGGAATGCAGAATGGAACAAAATGATCTAACTGTATTACAAATGTGTAAAACAACTTCCTTGAAGGGAATGGGGGTGTATGCTGATCTAAGTATAAGTAACTTTGGAAACGAGTGGATTCTATAAGATGAAATGTAAAATAAGTTACATATAAGAAGCACTTTACTCTAGCTGGTAATTTCCCATAAAGGGATAGATTAACAATTTTGATTCTGCTATATATATGCATACTAGAATTGAACAAGTAAATGGAAAGTGAATGTAGGTGTCAGGTTTCTCACTATTGGAGGGGGAATTTACACATAAGCAAGGGAAAGAGTAGCGTGACCCATGTGGCAGTGGATTAGAGTTGAAGGTAGGAGAATGAACTCATATTCAACTTAAATACAGATTTTACACATGTTAATTACATATTTACATGTATATTTATAAAAATTATAAAGCTTACATATGTAAATCATACAGGGACTAGTATACACACTTACATTTCTTTGCTGTATCAGCTGAGAGGGCCTAAGAGCAACAATATGCCAGCAGCAAAGATTACACCTAGCACCGAGAACCCAGATTTTAGTTTCTAATACCATGTTCCAATCAAAAGAACCACAGTCTTAGGAGAAATAGCTTAATCTAGAGATAGGGCAGGAAATGGATGACATGAACCTGAAGCATGTTACAGCAACAGAAAATAATGAAGTATTCAAAAGAAAAAGTAAAAACATTAAAACCCCTCTCCCCCACAATCATACGAGTATGTCAAAAGATACAGGAGACAACTAGAAAAGGTCCTACTATCCAAATATGGACCAATTTTAGAAAAAATTAGCATTAAATTCTAACTATAAAACAATACCCATGAGTTGATTTCAGTGAAATTAATGATTGAATAAATGAGGTAAAAGAAACAAATCTTTCATGCAGAAGAATTCGTAATTATTTATGTAACTATTCCATCTTCAAGGAGGAGAGCATAATTCTCCATTAAGTGGAGACTGCACATAGGGACATTCTTCCAAAGAGTATATTATGGAAAGAGGGAAGAATTACTTTACAGTGGAGAAAACTGAGAATCATGCCATGTAGCCCTTCAGTTGCATGACCAAAGTTAACATCAACGGTGGATGTTAGATTATTATTGTATACCTGCGATGCAGTGAAATGAAACAGAACTATATTTCTGTGGTCAAGAACATAGAACTCTAATATAAATATTAGACACATCCCAAATGAGGGACATTCTGCAAAATACCTGGGTATTAGTCCAAACTCTCAAGGTCATTCAAAATAAGAAAAACTCTCAGCAACGCTCATAGTCCAGAGGAACCTAAAGACAATGACTACTACATGTTGAGTGATATCCTTAATGGGATTCTTAAGAGAAAAATAACATTAAATAAAAACTGAGGAAATTTGAATCATATATGGAGATTAATAATGTGAATCAACATTGATCCATTAATTCTAATGAGTGTATCATTCTAATGTTAGATATTAAGAGAAGGCACTGCTATGGGATATATGTCAATTTTCTGTATTATCTTTATAACTTTTCTATGATTCTAAAATTTCTCCAAAATATACTGTATGTACATATATGTATATATATTTGTGTGTGTATACACACACACACACACACACACACACACTCTGTATAGGCCATAAAATATCCAAAGAAAACTCCATTTCTATTTGTCCTTCACACCTATAAAAACATTTCTGCAGGAGACTAATACCCATCTTCCTGGGAAACAACTATTCTAAATTCCACAATTACAATTTCACAAATGATCACTTTTTTGGACATGATAAATAATTAACAGATATCATAAGATGGTTCAAATGTTAAGTCTCTTGGTAAGGCCTCTTGGTAATTTCCATATTGGACAGGCCGTATCAGCAAGAGGAATAATGAAGGCAGGAAGAGCTCTCTCTAATTAGGCTGCTTAAATAATTCCTAATCCAGTCAAAATGATACTGTGCAGAAGGTCAAATTCTAGGCTATCCCAGGCATCAGTTTCCCCAACAAAATTGTTATTATAGATCTAGTAGGTGAAAAGGCAGACCTCTATCTTCATTGTTTGTTAACCACACTCGATCAGATTAGTGGGAAATGCGGTAGACCAACAAAATTCAGAAACTCTTGGAATCAAAAAGGCTTAAAAATATATATTATTCTTTTGTCTCTAGCAAAAGGCTTTACCAGATTTCTCCCCAGATCTTTGACCAGATGAAGCAGACTACATCATAATTATGTTTTTTATATGTCTAATTCCCACCTCAACCCCACCATAATTCATTTTTCATGAGGTGGGGCAGGGGATGAGGGCTTTGTTCTGTTGACAGGATAATTCAAAATGGGGTAGTCCCAGTAAAAGCCTCACTCAGACATTAACTCTATTCATATTTCTGGTATGTTTTATTTCCTTTCAAATCTGTGGTTTAAAGAATGAAAGTTCCACTGTTTTGTCCCTTTATTATTTATTTATTTTTGTAAAATTCCTTTTGGCATCAAGAGTCAGCATAACTATTGACTTCTCACTTTCCCCTAAATGTAGCTCATTGAACAATAGAAGCAGAGATAAGGGATTCAGATCATGGAATTTTCAGGCATGAATTTTAAAGTAATTATGTTTAATATTTGGGGAAATATTAGAAATTCATACATAGGAAAAATATTTGCAATACATACAACTGACATACTCCCACAAATAATAAAAGACTGACAACTGCAAAGAAAAATTGGCATGGGACTTGAATAGCAATTTCACCTAGGATTATATCCAAAAGTCATTATTTTGTGAAAAAAGTTCCCAGCTTTATTAATCATCAGGGAAACGAACATTAAAATAGCAATTAGATACCTCTAAATGCATACCAGAATGTCAGAAATTGAAGAGCAACAAATACCCAGTGACAATAGGAAGTGAAGCGGTGGGAACTCTCTTGCAATGCTGATGGATGTATAAATTTTTATATGCAACATACTTTGAAAAAAACTTTGGCAGTATTTTTCATGGTTAAACAATATGGACACAATATAACCCAACAATTTTTTTTTTTTTTAAAGATTTTATTTATTTATTTGACAGAGAGACACAGTAAGAGAGGGAACACAAGCAGGAGGAGTGGGAGAGAGAGAAGCAGGCTTCCCGCCGAGCAGGGAGCCCGATGCGGGGCTTGATCCCAGGACCCTGGGATCATGACCTGAGCCGAAGGCAGACGCTTAACGACTGAGCCACCCAGGTGCCCCAACCCAACAATTTCACTTCTAAATGTATACCCCAAAACATGCATATGCACAAATGGTATGTATAAGAATGCTTATAGCAGTGTATTTCTAAAAGTCAAAACCTGTAAACAATCCAAATGGTCATGAGCAGTAGAATAGATTGATATTTTGAGATCTCCTCATGGAATGCAATGCACTCCAGCAATAATATAAAAACTGTAGCTCTGAACGGCGATTTGATTCACAAAGTTGTATAAGAGAAGCCAGACACAAAAAAGGTACCCAATGAAGATTCAATTCATTTAACAAAAAACAAGGTGTTATGAATTACTAGATTTGGGATGAGAGAAGGGCTAGTAATTGGAATCAGTATGATGGAGATTTCTCCAATACTGGTCATATTTCAGTGACCTGGTTAGTGGTGACACTTCTTCATGCAGAAGAATCGAACTTGAAGAGGAGTCATCTGAAATTAGCCAGTTAGAGGAACAAAAATTAAAAACAAAAAAACCAATAAAGAGGGAAGGAAATATATGGGACCTAATACAACTCCATTAAGAAGATAAATGCATGGGAATCCCAGAAGGAGGGGGGGCATGGCAAAAACCTTATAAAATGTATGGATGAATATTTTCCAAATCTTGGAGGGATATGGACATACAGGTTCATGATGATCAAAGGACCCCAAGAAAAATCAGCATAAAGAAGGTAATCCAAAGACACATTATAATCAAACTGTCAAAAGTCAAAGACAGAATTTTGATAGCAAGAGAATGGCTGGACATGGCCACATACATGGGAATGGCCTTAAGGCTATGAGTGGATATCTATGCAGAACCCTTACAAGTCAGGAAGGAGTGGGATGACCTATTCAAAGTGCTGGAAAAAAAAAAAAATCTGCCAACCAAGATTACTATATCAGGAGAAGCTGTTATTCAGAAATAAAGGAGAGCTAAAGATATTCCCAAACAAAGTTAAGGGAGTTCATCCCCTCTAGATTTGCCTTACAAGAAAGGCTAAATGAAATTCAAGTTGAAATAATGCTAAGCTAAAACATGGAAACCTATGGAAGTATTCAACTCACTGGTAAAGGTAAATATATACCTAAAATCAGAATGCTCTAATACTGGAATGGTGATGCATAAGTCACTTAATTCTAGTATAAAAGTTAAGACAAAAGGATAACTATAGGTACAATAAATCATTAGTATATGACTACATAAAAGTGTGACATCAATAGCAAAAAAAAAATGTAGAGGAGTAAAAAGGTAGAATTTTTTAATGCAATTGAAATTACCAACTTAAAATAGACTGTTGTGACTATTAGATGTTTTATGTAAGTCTCAGACTTAAAAAAGGAAAGCCTGACATTTTCAACAACACAGATGAAACTGGAGGACATTAGACTAAGTAAAATGAGACACAGACACATACTGCATGATACATTTATAGGTGATCTAAAAGGGATTTAAAAAAGTGAAACTTACAGAAACCATAGAATGGTGATTGCAAGGAAATGATGGGGAGCAGGAGAAGTAAGACGTTGGTGAAAGGATACAAAGTTTTAGTTATGCAGAATAACCATGTTCCGAAGATCTATTGTAGACCATGGAGACCACATTTAATAATACTGTATTGTATGCTTAGCTTTTGCTAAGGGAGTAGGTTCACCAAAAAAATAATGTGAGGTGATGGAAATGTTAATTTGCTTAACTGTGGTAATCATTCCACAGTGTATATCAAATCATCACATTTTACACCTTAAATACATAGTTTTTGTTTTACCTCACTAGGAGAAATAAAAATAAAAATCTAAAATTTTCCTGATATTGTATCCAATGCAGGATAGACTTATTTTCTTTGTCATTTTGTTCTTACCCAAGTTTAACAAGTTATTTCTTCAATCTTGGTGTTTATTTTTTTTATTTTTTTATTTTTTAAAGATTTTATTTGACAGACAGCGAGAGCGAGAACACAAGCAGGGTGAGAGGCAGAGGGAGAAACAGGCTTCCCACTGAGCAGGGAGCCTGATGCGGGACTGGATCCCAGAACCCTGGGATCATGACCTGAGCCCAAGGCAGACGCTTAACTGACTGAGCCACCCAGGAGCCCCTTGGCGTTTATTATTTAATGCAAAATAGTTTAATAATAGAACAAAGTACCAGACAGTAGTTCTAATAAGTGATCCATTTTTTTCTCATATTTATCAGATTTTTTAAAGGAGTTAAAACTATATATGACAACTCACTTTAAGAACCCTCTGTAATTTAATTTTCCTCCTTTCTAGAGGTAATCAAATTTTGTAGTTCTTTCCCCATTAATACATATTTAGTTCAAATACATATATTTTTTACTCTTGAATTTAATGTTTTGTAGCTTAAAACATTATATAAATACTTGTCTATTTTGCTATTTTCTCTTAATGTGATGATTTCAAGGTTTATTGATATTGGAACAGGTAGCTTATTTATTTTATCATGCATGCGGTATTTTATGGCATAAATGTACCACAGCTTATTTGTCTGTTTTCCACCTGATGAAATGTGTTTCTTTTAGTGTTTTTGTTGTCGCAAAGAATAGTTCAATTTGTGCACTTGTTTCTCTCTCCTTTTGTGTCTGAGAAATTGTCCAGTGTACTTACCTAGAAATGGGATTCCCATGGTAATTATGAAAAATTTAATATTGTCAAATAAGCTTATAAATATTTGTGATTAATGTGCATCTCACTAGCATGGAATGTGTTTCAGTATAATGCATATAATTACCAAGACTGATTATTGTTAGAATCTCTAGTATAATGAGTGAAATGCAATTTTCTCATTTTAATTTGCATTATCTACATCACTGTGGTAGTTGAGAATCTTTTCATGTTTTATAGTTTGCATGGTTTTCTGCTAATTTCCAGTTTCAAACTCTTCACCATTTTTTTTTTTTTTTTTTTTTTTCTAAAAGATTTTATTTATTTATTTGAGAGAGAGAGACAGCACAAGCAGGTAGAGCAGCAGAGGGAGAGGGAGAAGCAGGCTTTCTATTGAGCAGGGAGCCCGATGCGGGACTGGATCCCAGAACCCTGAGATCATGACCTGAACTGAAGGCAGACACTTAACCAACTGAGCCACCCAGGTGCCCCCTCTTCACCATTTTTCTAACCGTTCTTAGTCTTGTTCTTTTTGGTTTTAGAATAGGTGTGTGTATATGTGTGTGTCTGAATAGGATAGAAATTATATATATTATTTATATATAGTTATATTTCTAAATAATATATATATATAAAATGATAGAAATTATATAATTTTTGCTGAGGGAAAGTTAGTTGTCTACCCTAAAGAGGAAAGGTGAGTAAAATGTAGTGCATAAACAAAATACTATGGTTCAGTTACAGCCAATGACCTAGATATGTATTTAGAGACCATGATATATCTCACCAAAAATTTGTTGATTAGAAAAGGAATGAGATAATATATTTGCATATGTAAATTAAAAACAAATGCACAGATTACATTGTATGTTTTCAAGAATGGGAATGAGAGCATGAAGAAGAAAATTATAAAACAACATATGCCAACAGAGGGATTATAATTAAGACTATTAGTTGTATTTTCTAACATCTGTTCTAGGAGTCTGCCTCACTGAGAGAGCCCCAGGTTTTACCTGAGCACATTGCCATTCAGTATTCAATACAGCATTGCCTTGTAAATGTATTTCCCTGTGTAACTAAGTGCTGACACGAAGATGTTCACAGAAGACTTATGTAGAACCTCAAATTCTACAAATAGAACTGATTTACCCGGGAGAAGTCCCTTTTTATACTTAAGCCATTCATTTGTTAGCAATTTGCAGACCAGTCATGCCCAAGGGAGTAACTGCTTGGGCTATGATGCTGCTTTGAGGAAGGAAGTGATTCTCTTATCTCTTTGTACCTAAGGACCAAATTAGGGTTTGGGGGTTGAAGAGGGAAGAAGCAGCTCTATGGACAGCATGATGATACTAACTTAGGCACTCACTGATGGAGTTGCCAAAGTGGTAATTATACCTAGTCTAATACTCAAACACAGAAAGAATGTCAAAGTATCTGTGCTAGTCATTGAGTAACATTTTAAAGTAAACTTTTCATATAGCACATTCCGTATCTTGAAGATAAAAAACTAATATAAAACTGCTTTTAGAGCAAACATTTTGAAAAGTAGCAATAAAACTACAGTGACAAGGGATGGGGCAGGGTCCAAAGGAAAGTAATTTGGAAATTAAGAACCATGAGTTGAGTACCTAACACTTTTGTCAGAATAAAGGCTTTGGAATTTTAATATATGTATACCCAAATGAATCCAGTATCAGATTTTCTCTAATTTTATGTGGCCAAATGATCAAATCCATAAATAGCTCCTGATTAGGACTTAGGACAGCTTGAATAAAAGAGGCATTGTCTTTTCACTGTTCTTGCAATTAAACCAAACCAATCTTTACATCCTTCATTATAGAATGGGACTCAAGTCAACTCTATCAATGAAATGTGAATCACATCTCTCCATGTAGAACCTGGGATATTGGGGCACCTGGGTGGCTCATTTGGTTAAGCAACTGCCTTCGGCTCAGGTCATGATCCTGGAGTCCCGGGATCGAGTCCTGCATCGGGCTCCCTGCTCAGCAGGGGGTCTGCTTCTCCTTCTGACCCTCCCCCCTCTCATGCTCTGTCTCAAATAAATAAGAACTAAAAAAAAAAAAAAAAAAAAAGAACCTGGGATATTTCTAACCTACCCTTATCTCTTGAGAGTGTCAATGAAATAGACATTTAAAATAAGGTTGCGCCGTGTGCATTAATAGTCCTATTTTCCTTTTTGTGCTATTTTAGGTTATTAATTTTTAAAAATTCTCTTTCAACTTGTGCAAGACATTTTTTTGTGTAAGCTTGGATTGCATTTATATTCAATTAAGGAAATTAGATAATTCTTCCTCCAAAATAAAACTTTTCTGTTACCTTACCTTACTTACTAGGTACTACTTTCTTTCTACTTTCCCTTTCAACTACCAGAATAAAATTATCTACACTCTTTGTCTTCATTTCATAACTGCCCAGTTATCTTCAGCCCACTGTGTAATTTTTCTGTTCTCTATAACCCTCCATTGATTCAGCTCTCACCCAAGTTCATCAGAATATCTAGGTTTACCAAACTTAATGGACCCCAGTGGAGCCATTTACCTTTGTACTAAGACAAAATGTATCAGAAACAGAAATGACATCAAAGGTCATCATTATGACTTACATAGTTGTGAAATTGAAGCTCAGAAATATTCAGATCCAAACATCATGAATCCCATTTTTATGATTAATTAAACCTTGAAGAGCTAGGTGCTGAAGTGAAGGAGTAGTACAGATTTAATTCAAGTCCCCAAAGGTACTTATTATGGTTTTAGCTTGGGAAGAAAATATCCAGTGGGGGATCAGAGTAAATCAGATGCAGCAGCTAAGATATGGGTACACTAAATTATTTCTACTTTCTCTGACCTCAGAGATTCAAATCTATTCCACTTATTAACAACCTTGAAGGGATTCCTTAGTTAAGTGTAGGAAACAGACAAGCAAAAAGTTAAGTTGAAACACTTTTGCTTTCTAAACTTTGCTCTATTTTGTGGATAATTATTTGAAAATATATTTATATATTTTAATTTTGTTTTAATTTTGCATATTTTACAATGGATAGTTCTTTTTACAGTGTTTTTTAATTTTTATTTTTTTGCTCTTGTGCAACAATCCACCATCTTCTTGAATAAAATTAGGAGTTCAGAGCACTCTGGAAAATGAGGAATCTAAAGTAGTCAAGTTACATAGAAACTGAAAGTAGGATGATGGTTTTCAGGGGATAGGGGCATGTAGGAATGAGGAGTTGTTCAGTGGGTAGAGTTTGTTTTCAAAATGAAAAAAACTTTGGAGATCTGTTGTACAAAAATGTGAATAATGGGGGCTCAGTTGGTTAAGCATCTGACTCTTGATTTTGGCTTCAGGGTATGATCTCAGGGTTGTGAGATCCAGCCCTGCATTAGGCTTGGTGCTGAGCATAGAGCCTGCTTAAGATTCTCATTCTCCCTCTCCCTCTGCCCCTCCCCCCCCTCAAAAAATGTGAGTAATGTTTAACTCCGAGCATTTAAAATTGGTAAGATGGTATTTAAAATGGTTAAGATGGTTTTTAAAAAAGTGTCTCCTTCAAGGAAAGTTTAAATCTGATAAATGGGGAATCCATTGAAAATGTTACCACTATAATTTATATTAAAAAGGTATCTGGATATTAAACTAATATTTTGTGAATAAAATCTTTTTTTTTGTAATATATTAAAACTCTGGAAAGTTAATATTTATCTGGATCTGAAGACTGGAGCCAGAGGGTATAATTAAGGAAAAAAAAAAGATATCTGGGGAATAGGCAGAGAGGATGAAGCATCCAAGGGAAAGGTGTTATTACAGAATCTTCCCTATTGCACCTGAGTAGTAGACTTTCAGGACGCAGCCTGTGTGACATAAAGGACCATGTCTCTAATTCACTGGGCCAGGATTCGAATCCTACTGTACCACTTTTTTCCTTTATGACCTGGAACACAGTGTTTAATCTTAGGTAAAGAATGAGTTACTATTACTTACCTTAAAAGATAGTTTTGAGGATTAGACAAAATATGTCCTTCGTTTCCATTTTCTCAGGAACTAGCCCAGTTGATAGTATCTGGCAGATGCTGAACAGTTAAACAATGGTGAGTTTCTTTATTCACTGAAATACATGTCCCTACTGCCAAAACCATTCTCTCTCAAGAATGCAATTTATATATAAATTCTGACATTTCTCCTTTCTAACAGTGATTGCAATTGTGACTATATTATTTAACATATTTCCTTCTAAAGTATAAGTGCTCTGTAAGGGTGGAATCGATATTTGACTTCTGTGAACTCCTTCTCCAGTACCTAGTGTAGTACCTGGTAGGTAATGTGATAGATCATATTAAATGAGTAACTACGGAGCCCAGAGCTTGCTTTCATGGAGCTTACTATTTATATGGGGGAAAATCAAAAGCAAGAAATTATGACATAGTCTGTGGCCAAAATACATTAAATTGAGCTATGGTTTTAGATAAGATTTTCTGGAAGGTTTAAGCCACAGAGTCTTCAATTATGAGCAGATTTATCCAGGAAATAAAAGTATGAAAAAGTGTAATAGACCTGAAGCCTAAACAGAGGGGATGAATCAATATGAAGGCTAAATTTAAGAATTTTGACTTTGTCTTTTTAAATTCTGAAAATCCACTAAAAAAGTTTATAAGCATTTAATATACAAAACTACCTATTTAACAGTGTCCCAAGTTAATAATTCCCCAGATTTACTTAAGTGTAAATACACATTTAAGGATAAACAAGAATTTGCTAGTTAAACTTTTTTTAGAAAGAGTGTTATGAAAAAAAAAAAAAAAGTGTTCCGAGAAAGAACTTCATACAATCAATGAGGCAAATGGCATGAATCGGAAAGCATCAACAAGTCTGGCATAAGTGAGATTTTAGTAAGTATAATTTATGCCTTTGAAAAATATATTTTAATGGAAAAAGATAGTGGTCTTCATAATTTTTAGAAAAGACTCAATATTTTTATATATAATTATCTACTTATTTTGGCAAATTAGTCCCCGAAAAAAACATACTCCGTTTATAAGCAGTGATAGTTTATCAGGCTTTTCCACAGATAATTTAAACATCCTAATGACCTTGGGATTTATCTTAACAAATCCCACCCCTATCACACAAATTTCTAATTACTACTAGAGATTCCTCAGGGCTCTTTCTCCTGAGACAGAAAACATTGAGGATTTTTGCATCAGGGATGTTCAGTTTTCTTTTCTTGTACTGTCTTTGTCCGACTTTCAAGATTAGGGTAATGCTGGCCTTGTAAAAATGAATTTGAAAATATTCCTTTCTCTTCTGTTTTCTGGCAGAGTTTAAAAAGAATTGTCATTCATTCTTTAAATGTATGTAGAATTTACCAGTAGAGCCCTCAGAGCTTGGACTTTTCTCTATTGAGAGGTTTTTGTTTACCCATTCAGTCTCCTCTGGAGTAATTGGTCTGTTCAGATTTCCTATTTCTTTATGATTTAAGGATAAACAAGAATTTGCTAGTTGGGGGGGCAGCGGGGGCAGGAGAGGTAAATGGCACCTGCCAGCTCTTTTGTTTTTGGAGAACTCTCCTAAAGATCCCTGCCCTTCTAGCATGTGTTCTGAAATTAGTAAATACATCTCCTTCCTCTTCCTATACCCCAGGGTTTTTTCAAAGCACTGCTTTTATGCTCTATCTCAGCATGAAGGGTTATTTGTTATGCTGTCTCTTTAAGGGCAAGAACACCTTTCCTATTGCTCTCTGACTTTGCCCATTGATTTTTAAAGTTTAGGTGTTAAGCCCCACTGATTGTAAGAACCTGCCAAGTGAAGCCCCTCTGGCTTTCAGAGCTAAATATCATGGGGATTTGTCTTTCCAGTGCAGGTCCCCCATGCCTGGGTGCTTGGTGTGGGGTCTGCTCAGCTCCTTTCCCTGGCCTGCAGTGTCCTTCCCTGCCTGGAACAGTCCTGGTGGGTCATTTTGGTTCCTAACCACATTTGGTGCCCTCCCTTCCTTTTTTGATTTGGCCTCCTCTCTATATTTAGCTGTGCAAAGTCTTTTCTGCCAATTGTCATGTCATTTTCTGGGTTATTTCTAGTGATGTGGGTTTTATCTAGGTGTTTTCATGGGACAGGTGAGCTTGGGATCCTCCTACGCTACCATCTTCCCCAGAAGTTCCCTTTGATAATCCAGTCTTGGTAGGTTTTATGTTTCTAGGAATTTGTCCATTTATTTTAGGATTTGTTGATATATAATAGTTCATAGTAGTCTCATGATCTTTTGTATTTCCGTAATAACAATTGTAATGTCTCCTCTCATTTATAATTTCACTTATTGAAGTCCTGCCTCTCTTTTTCTTGGTAAATCGAGATAAAGAATTGTCTTCTATATTTCAAAAAATCAGTTCTTAGTTTCATTCATCTTTTTTTTTTTTTGTCTTTTGTCTAGTTTCTATTTCATTTATTTCTTCCGTGATCTTTATTTTCTGCCTTCTGCTAACGTTGGGCCTTTTTTTTTTTTTTTTTTTTTCCCCTAGTTCCTTGAGTTGTAAGGTTGGATTGTTTACTTGAGTTCTCTCTTTTCTTAATGTAGCAGTTTTTCACTGTAACTTTTCCTCTTCTTTTGCTGCATCCCATAAGTTTTGGTATGCCGTGTTTCCATTTTCATTTGGCTTAAGATTATTTTATTTCTCTTTTGATTTCTTTAGCCTGTTGGTTGTTTAGGCACATGTTTAAGCTTCACATAGTTGTAAAATTTCCAGATTTCTTTTTGTAATTGATTTTTAGTTTCATACTATTGTGGTTGGAAATGATGCTTGATATGATTTCAGTCTTAAATTTATTAAGACATGTTTTTTGGCCTAATATATGAGCTATCCTGGAGAATGTTCTGTGGGTACTTAAGAAGAAGGTCTATTCTGCTGCTTTTGAATGGAATGTTCTATAAATATGTTAGGTCCATCTGGTCTAACGTATCATTTAAGTCCAATGTTTCCTTACTAACTTTCTGTCTGAATGGATCTGTTGTTCAAAGTGGGGAATTGAAGTATCTTGCTAGTAGTGCATTGCTATTTCTCCCTTCAGATCTGTTAATGTTTGCTTTATATGTTTAGATGCTTCTATGTTGGGTACATAACTATCCACAAACGTTATATCCTCTTGATGAATTGACCTCTTCATCATTATGCAGTTACTTTTTTGTCTTTTGGCTTAAGGTCTATCTTGACTGATACAAATATAGCTACCTCTCCTTCTTTGGTTTCCGTTTGAATGGAATATCTTTTTCCATCTCTTCACTTTCGGTACATGTGTATCCTTAAAACTGAAGTGAGTCGCTTATAGGCAGCGCGTAATTGAGTATTGTTATTTCTTATCCATTTGGCTACTCTGTGTCATTTGTTTGTATAATTCAGTCCACTTACATTTAAAGTAAGTATTGATAGATACAGAACACTATTTTGTTATTTTTTCCTTGTAAGTTTTTAATTCCTTTGTTTCTATTTGCTCTTTGTGATTTGATGACCCCCCCCCCCCCGCCCCGGCATATTTTGATTCCTTTCTCTTTGTCTTTTGTGTATCTGCTATAGGTGTTTGCTTTGTGGTCATCATTAGGCTTACATAAAATATCCTATAATTATGGCAGTCTCTTTTAAGCTGATAACAACTTAACTTCAAACACACAACAAAGCACTTCACTATTACACTCCCACTTCACATTTTGTTTTTGATGTCACAAGTTACATCTTTTTATATTACGTATCTATTAACCAATTATTATAGTTATTTTAATACTTCTATTTTTTTAGCCTTCATACTGGAATTATAAGTGACCTAAGACTATTGCAACATTTGAGTGTTCTGAATTTAACTGTATATTTTCCATTACTAATGAGTTTTATACTTCCATATGTTTTCCTGTTAGTAATTAGCAGCCTTTTGTTTCCACTTGAAGAACTCCCTTTAATATTTTTTTTTACTGCCTCTCTAGTGATAATTAACTTCTTTAGCTTTTTTTTTTTTTTTGGTCTGGAAAACCCCTTTTCTTACCTTCAGTTCTGAAGGGCAGATTTGCCAGGTAGAGTATTCTTGACTGGCAGCTTTTTCTTTCTTTGCTTTGAATATATTATACTATTTCTATTTGGTCTTCAAAGTTTCTGCTCAAAAATATACTTATAGTTTTATGAAGTTTCCTTTGCACATATCAATTTGCTTTTTTCTTCTTTAAGATTCTCTCCATGTCTTTAGCATTTGATAAGTTAATTATAATGTGTCTCAATGTGGTCTCTTTGAATTTATTTTGTTTGGCATTCTCTGGGCTTCCGGGATCTAGATATCTGTCTCCCCAGGTTAGGGGCATTTTCAGCTATTATTTCTTTGAATAAGCTTCTTCCCCTTTCTCTCTCTTCCCTTTGGGGCCCCTATAATACTTATATTGGCCCAACTGATGGTATCTCATATGTCCTGTAAGCTACCTTCACTCTTTTGCATTCTTTGATTGGATATATTCTACTGCCCTGTGTTTGAGTTTCTGATCCTTTCTTCACTTCATCTAGTCCACTATTGAATCTATTGATTTTTTTTTTTTTTTTCAGTTCAGTTACTGTATTCTTTAGCTTTGTGATTTCTGTTTGTCACTTTTTTCAATTTTCTGTTGAAATTCTCACTTTGTTCATGCATTGTTTTCATGATCGGTGAGTATCTTGATGCCTGTTATTCTGAACTCTCTATCAGGTAAATCACTTACCTTTCTTTCACAAATATTTTCTGGAGTTATCATGTAACAAGTTATGTTATTTTGTTTAGAACATATTCCTGTTTTTTTCCATGATTGTGTTGGTTTTTGCACATTCGATAAAACAGCCACCTTTCCCAATCTTGACAGAGTGGATTCATGTAGGGTATAAACATCATTCAGCCTGGCCCAAGCTCCTACTTATCTTCTAAACTATTTAATTGTCCAAGGCTTGCTTTCTTTGCTTTGCTTTTCTTTGCTTTTTCTTTTCTTTCTTCCTTCCCCTCTCTCTCCCTCCCTCTCTCTCTCTCTCTCATTTTTTTTTTTGGCTCCCAGCAGCGGAGAAGAGTGTGCCAAAACCTGTTAATGTCCCAAAGGGAGGGGGGGTGCAGTCAGCACCTAGATGTAGGCTAATTAGAATCTGTACCTTCAGATAGCAGCTTGGAAAGTATGTAATTAAGCCCTTTCCAGGAAGAAACAGAGATGGACATTTTTTGCCTGCTGCCTCTGAGCTGAACCCTGGGGAATGCCTGGTTAAGAATGGCTTCTTTGTTTGCTACAGTTTTGTGAGACTCATGAATAGAAGCATGTTGGCTGTGAGAGCCAGGCAATTCAGGGACCATATCCCTTGGGTGGCTCCCATAATAGCAGAGGTACAATGTGTACACAGGCTCTTTCCAGGGAGGGCAACTTGGAGTGGGCTCCGGAGAGAGAGGGAAGGAGAGTGGTCTAGCAGGCTTCTCCAGTTTCTAAGGAGGTTCAAAGCCAGCCTGGGCCTCCCATCAGCAGCTTTTAAAGGATGCAGGTTAATCCCTTTCAGGGAAAGACTGGGAGATGGGTTGTTGTTGCCTGCTCCTTCTGCACAAAGCCTTGGGGGAATAGCCATGGTGAATGCTCATGAGCTCATTGATAACTACTGTTTGTTTGCTATAGTCTTGTGGGTCTCATGGATACAAGCCCCACTGACTTTCAAAAATAGGTATTTTGGGGACCTGTCCCTCCACTGGGAGTCTTAAAGTTTTGAATGCTAGATGTGAGGTCTAAATCTTTTGCTTCTCAGGAAGAAGCTAAGAGTTGGGGGTTCCTGCCTGATTATATAGCTCTGTGCCAGGGTTGTGGTTTATGGCAAGAATGTCTCTCAGCCTTTATCTGTTTCAGTAGGTATATTCTCATTCATCCAATATGTAGAAATCATTCATCTAGTTTCTGTCTTTTTCAGAGGGAATTGCTCAGCATATAGCTGTACATTCAGATTATCAGTGGCAGGAGGGGTGCTCAGGAGGCTTTTATGTTGCCATCTTGTCAACTTCCCCAAGCTTTAATTCACTAATTAAAAATATGATATATGGAGCACCTGGGTGGCTCAGTGGGTTGAGTGACCAACTCTTGATCTCAGCTCAGGTCTTGATCTCAGGGTCCTGAGTTCGAGCCCCATGTTGGGCTCCAAGCTGGTGTGGAGTCTACTTAAAAAGAAGATACATTCTGTTGTATAGATAACCATAACTGATTAGCTTCTTGGATAAACAGTTTGTCTCTTCTTTTTCAGCTATTACAAATAATTTTCATGTAGACATCATTGAATATGTCTGTACCATTAACTGAGTTTATCTGTAGGATACTTTTCTGGAAATAGAATTACTGGAAAACTGCATTCAACTTTTGATATATATAATCAAATGTACAAAGAAAATTTTAGCACCTTACGTGCTTCCCTTTATAGTATGGGGGTATTTGTTTTTCAACATCCTGCCAATACTATGTATATATAAGTTAACATTTATTCTTTAATGAGTCACTCCAAAATGTGATGACTTAATGCAACCATTTATTTAGATCATAGTTTTTAAGTTGGTGATTTGGGCCAGGCTCGACTGGGCAGTTCTCTATCAAGCTGCAGTGCATAAAGTACTTTTCAAATCTCTGCTTATGTCATTCATGTTTGTTACCATCTGATCAACCAAGCGAATCACACAGGCAGTTCTAGATTCAGCAGAGGGAATTATAAACTCCACATTTTAATGAGAGAAGCTGAAAATTCAGACTCCACCTTTTGATAAAAGAAACTGCAAATTCACATTGCATATGTATAGAGGGATGGAAAGAATCTGTAGCCATTTGTGCAAACTATCACATTAATAACATATTAATAAATAATGTTAAGTTAGTCATTATCTAAGGACATTGTATTTAATCTTTACAATAACCCTGAGGGAATGGCAGAACATTATTATCTATTTTATAGAGGGATTATTGAGGCAGATAGAAAATAAGTAATTTGCCCAAGGTTATTTAATCTCTTCTAAGGGGGGGGCTCTTACCTCCATTTAACCTCAATATTCTATGGCATCTTAGTTTATGTATTTGTTTTGTGTGGTTTTAAGACACCAAAATATTTAGCAGTATTTTCTTTCCAAACGTGTATGTGTTCATATTTCTAAACTTTTTTTCAAATTTATCTCTAACACTACCCTCAAAAACTCCTGTACTCTAGATAATAAACTCTCAGACTTCAAAAATGACCTTAAGTTTTAAATCTTCTAAAAGCCTCCCCTGGATTTCCCTTCTCCATTGCCACCATGTTATTTCTGTCATTTAAATCTCTTCTTGCGTTCGTCATTGCATGGCTACAGATTATATTTTTTCTTCATTTATTCTCTATTAAACTGTGACTTCCTTGAAGGCATTCCCAGCTTTAGAATCCCAATAAGGCACTAGATGTTTCTTTGTTGTTGTTGAATGAAAGAGAATACTTGCCCTTGAGCAGCTCATTGATAATTTATGATAACAGATATGCAAACATTTATCCATGTGGGCCTATTAAAATTCTACCTATTATCCTAGGCCCCAAGATGTCCTTTACTAGTCTTTCTGGAACTTATTTTAGATTAGTTTCTTTTTCCAAGCATTCCCCTGGGATGGTATTTAAACAATTATAGTACTTACTACCTTTGACTATCTCTCTAGACCCCCAATTTTCTAGCACATAGCAGACTAAAAAACAGAAGAAACAGAACAGGCTATATCCCTCTACCAGAAAGTTTCTCAGCCTTTCCTTAAGTTATGATCTTTTTATTACTATTAAAAAAATCTTGTGTTTTTAATATTACATAAAGTTTCAAAATAATAAAATAGCATAGCTCAGTTTCTCTATACTAAATCCTCCTGTACATTGTCACCAGATTATTTATTTATAACATACATTTGTGTTTCTCACCTCATAATATCCGCTCATAGGTTTCCTCACTTGTCTTTGGCCGTACTTTCAGCCATAAGTATGCCTAATTCATGTGGACTCCCAAGCTCTAAGGATTCTGTAATAGTTGTTGTCTTCTTGAAGTTTGTTTATTAAGGACATGGTTCTTCTCTGGAAACTTTGAGGTGAGTGCCTTTATATGTCTGAGAATTATTCTAGAACTGGGCCTGGTGGTAAAATAGATTGTAAACCCCACATCCTCTGCCAGCTGCTCAGTGTTGAAGACCTACCTGACCTACCTCATGCCTTTCCTTCTGGATGTGCTCTGCTTCCTTGTATGAGAGCTAAGGTCAAGATAGAGGACACAGCCACTTCTTCGCACAGGAACCCAAGCTCCATGATTTTCCCCAAACATTCCAGGAAGCCAGAATAAGGCAGACTGGACCAGAAGGGCTGGTTCAGGAGGCAACCATGAGTCTATCAGGGCTTTCCTGGGGCAGGTCAGTGGGAGACGGTTGCTCTGGACTCTTCCTTGTGCCGCACCTGTATCTGTGATGCTGGAGTTTTCTTTTTCTGGCCAGTACAGACATATTCATAGTTTCTTCTATTGTGCTTCACTTTACTGCACTCTGTAGATATTGCATCTCTCTCTCTCTCTTTAAATTTAAGGTTTGTGGCAACTCTGTATCGAGCAAATCTGTTGGCACCATGTTTCCAGTAGCATTTGTTCATTTTGTGTCTCTGTGTCCCATTGTGGTAATTCTCACAATATCTTAAACTTTTGCAGTATTTGTTATGGTGATGTATGATCAGATTATGATTTGCTGAAAGCTCATATGATAGCATTTTTTTAAAAGATTTTATTTATTTATTTGACAGGGACACAGCAAGAGAGGGAACACAAGCAGGGGGAATGGGAGAGGGAGAAGCAGGCTTCCCGCGGAGCAGGGAGCCCGATGTGGGGCTCGATCCCAGGACCCTGGGATCATGACCTGAGCCGAAGGCAGACGCCTAACGACTGAGCCACCCAGGCACCCCGATAACATTTTTAATAATATATTATTTTTGATTAAGGTATATCCATTGTATTTTTAGACATAAGGCTATTGCATACTTAATTGACTGCAATATAGTGTAAGCATTTTTAGCCACTGGGAAACCAAAAAAAAAAAAAATCACTTGATTTGCTTTATTGTAATAATTCACTTTATTGCAGTGGCTTGGAAATGAACCTGCAACTTCTCCAAGGTATGCCTGTCCTTGCTCTCCAAGTACAGCTTAGAATTAAGTGTTACCATCTAGATGATTAAATCAAGCTTCTAAGATCTCATCTTTGGGGAGCTAAGACATTATTTGGGAATGGGTGTTCTGAGTTTTTAGGAACTTCCAGAGAAGCTCTGGGGCCTTAGGCCAGTGAACTGTAGGACCTAAATACCACCATCACAAAGCTAATGGGAATGCCCTATCTGATATTCGTAAAACAAAATCATGAATTAAAAAAAAAAAAACAAAAACATGAATAGGGAGTCTCACTTTAAAAAGAAGTGGCTGCTAACAACAGTTTAAGATGCTGGTGTGTCCAAGATTATAAAAACAGGCCACTATGTTTCAGATAAGGGGTTATAGTTCCATTAAAGCAATTATTTCATGGGTCAATATGTAACTTAATTATTTTAAGAAACTTTACACTTCAGAAAGTTTGAAGTTCAAGGCAGAATATGTGAGATACTAAGAAGTAGAGAAGAAAGGTCAAGCTACAAAGCTTATGAAGCAAAGGCATCTGTTAATTGGGATTTATATACCAGTGAGGAGACAGGCCTGATTAGGAAATAGGTAGAGGTCAGAATACTAGAGCAAGATGACCACTGTGTAAGCATGGTGTGATTTCTGGTATGCCCTAGACTGCAGCTATGTTTTTAAAGATTCCTGAAAAATTTGAGGAGACGTTCATGCATGGAGAAGAAGACCCACAGCTATTTTTCTGTTGTTTAATGTCCAATTTATTAAATTCACATGTTCTATTGAACAAAATGTCAAAAGCCAATTTTTCTTGAGCATTTAAACTTTGGCTGTATATTTGATTAAACTGTCTTCAAACATTTTAAACTGGAATTACAAACTGAAATATCTAATAGGATAATGAATAATAGTTTTCATGTTCTCTTAGAATTATAGTGAAAGCCTTGTGGCTGAAAATAACAGTCACTCAACACCCCAATATACCAAAGGTAAATACTAAGAAAATGAACCCAGCAGACATATCACATCAGCATTTACTAATTTTTCACACACAGTTACCATTATTTTCCTACGTTTGCATACTTGTGCATGCATGCGCACGCACACACACACGCAAAAGTAGGAGTTTAAGAAGTCCTAGAAACAGGGATTCATCTTCTTAGTGGGAGACTGACTTTTTCCTTCTGCCCCCACCCCCACCCCAGGCGGGGCATGCGAGGCATTGCCTCTCCCCACTGCTGTAGAAGTAAGCAAGAAAGTAGCTTCAAAGTGATCCCTGGGGTGGCTCAGTTGGTTAAGTGTCTGCCTTCGGCTCAGGTCATGATCCCCGGCTCCTGGGATCGAGCCCCGGGTTGGGCTACCTGCTCAGGGGAGAGCCTGCTTTGCGTGCCACACTGCCTACCTGGTGCTCTCTATCTCTCTGTCAGATAAATAGATAAAATCTTTGAAAACAAAAACAAAAAACAAAGTAATCATCCCTGATGAGTTCGAGTACCTAGGAGATGGAAGAAATAAATACTGTCTTACTTAATAGACTTTTAATAGACTTGGGCTATCCCTTGTGCTGATTTTAGCCAGGGACTTACTGAAGTGGATAGAAATGGCAGCAGGAAGACATAGGACAACAGGGCACTGCAAACCCTTTCACTGTATGGTCTAAGTCAGTATTTTGAGAAGTAGCCGGGCTTGCTTCTCCTTTGGGTACTCTAGCCAAGAAAGCTGTCTGGTACGAAATATGAACCCAGCTACAAGAAACTATAGGGAAGGGAAGAGTTGCTGAGGGGTGATTGCAGGAGGTCAGATTGGAGCACAACTCACTCATCAGGCAATAGTGAAGTAGGGAGGTGATGGAAAGGTAAAAGATGTAGAGCCCTGGCTTCAAGTTGCTCACACATAGACAGATGCAGAAAGCTCTTTCCCCCCTCCCCCAGCAGTTAAGTGGGACAAGAAAATAACTTTAATATATGATATATATTGTAATGGAATTGAGCATATGAGAGCTAGGTCTGTCCTTATATACCTATCTTCCTTGAGGATCCAAAAACCTGAGAAGTTTAAATTCGATGGTAGATTTAACTTGGAAAGAAGGAAGAAAGGGACTTACCAGGGTAGATGGTTATAGCAGTTAGCTCTTGCTGTATTATAAAGTATCTTGAAACCAGAGCCTTAGCATTTGGATTCATTCTGATGACTATGGGAAGTCCTAAGGAGATTTAATCTGTTGAGACAGAGCCCCCAAACAATGGAAGTACTATATATTCTTCCAAGTGCCATGGAAGACCGATGAGGGAAGATTTATCCATGCTTAATTGAGTCAGATATAAGCTATTGGGGTTCAGTATTTAAGAAGGATGGGAGGTTTCAAGATTGGGATTGCCAGATGTTGAAGTTCTGAACAGGAAAACATAACAAAGTGCAAGAAAAATGAAATCAAATAGGCCAACGTTATCAACTAAACCAATTGTTACTACTAAACTGCATTATTAACTGCATTATTTTCACTATTACAGGGTGATAGCATATCATGACACAAAGTCAAAACACAGGAAAATTTATGCTTGCTTTTGAAAGAACTACAGCTTAGCATTTTGATATTCAATTGATCTTTACGGGGTTATGTAACCTTTTACTCAGAAATATCACTAAAAAATATCTCTAAACTAGACACTCTCCTTTGTCTTATAGTTGTCCTAATTCAAGACTTTATCATCTGAACTATTTCAACTGTATGGTTATTGGTATCCCAGATTTTTAGTTTCTTTCTACCTCCAATTTCCTGCCTTAGGTACTTCCTGAGAATCTTAAAAATATGTTTTTCTCCTATTGACTCAAAAAGCTGGGACAGTATTCTGTTTCATAGTTAAATCCAAAATCTGACACCTTACTTCAAAATCAGTTCCATGCCTGTACATGCACATAAGCCAATTGAGAACCATCCTTCTTTTGCCTTTCAAATTCATAACTAGTCATCTAAGGTTCTATCTTAATTTACAGTTTGTCATAACTTTAGAGTCTCTTAACTGTTTTCAACTTCAGTTCATAAGTTTGTTCATAATGAACTTGGCAGCATCTCACAGCCATGAATAGGTCTATACCACCTACTGCACAATTCAAACTCTGAAGTTTCTTTAGGTTCATTGTTTGGTTTTGTTGCTTAGTTGATTTCATTTTTTTTCTTTTCTTTTCTTTTTTTTTTAACGTGAATTTATTTTGCTAGACTTGAAATGGCTTGCTCTCTGTCCAGAGAGTGATTTGCAGACAGACTAGGTGAAAACATTGTATTTGGTTCATGTGTACATTCCCTGGCATTTTTCTGTACAGTCTTTCACGAAATCATGCACCATAGCTCATAATAAGACTGTTTTCTTTTTTCAGTAGTTTCTGTGTCCTTAAACAGGAGCTAGGAGTTGGACCTCAAATGAAAACTCTGTCACAGTAATTTTTAATGAACAAAGATGTTCCCATCACCTCCCCTCCCCATTTTTCTAGAACTCAATTCATCAATCATCCCCATTCTTTCTTTAACCCTGTCTCTCTATTAATTTCTTGATGTGTGTTTAAGAATGCATTCATATATTTCCCATAATGTATTTCCTCCCTTGTATCTTTCTTTAGCTATTTATCTAGCTCACTGATTCCCTCCTTACCTGCGTTTCTCAAATACTTCTATCTTGACTTCTTTTTACTATCTGCATTTACTGTAATCCCTGTTCATTCACTTCAATATGTGTAGTCTATCAATACCACCATTAGTGGGAGTTTCCTTTGATCAATTTGTTTACAATCATATATAGTAATCTCCTTTCAATATATTCTTATAAAATATTGACTGAAGTCAAGTTTGCCAAAAACTCTTTCCTTCCCTCTTAAGCATCATTAAATAGTGCAATAATATTAAATAGCTTTTAATTGTTACCTTTATGAGATAGAAATAGATATAACAGTAATTCTCACAAGAATTATGGGAACTAAATACTCTTATTCCTTAGAAAAAAATTATCTTGAAATTTTCCAAAGAGCTTTGATGAGTATCCAGCAAGTAATTTGGCTTATAATCTTTGCAAAGTAAAAACAACTTCCCCTTGAAAATATGGAATATGTTTCATATTTTTGCCTATTCTGAGCTAATTAAATATGTGAGTTAGACTCGATAATTGTTTGGTAAAGACTAATGCCAAGTATTCAAAAATAATTAGACTATTAAGAATAATTAAAAGGCAAGAACTCTTTCCTGGGGCCTTTTACTGTTGTCCTGATCAGGTATTTAAACATAAATAGTTATTTAATTCCAAGTGAGAAAATTCTTGAAATATGCAAACAGAAATCATCATAGGATAAAGTTAGAGTAGCACTGCAATGTTTTATATTGTTAAAACATGATAGTTTAAAATATTGTCACATTCTTGCATTCGATTATCCTATCTTTAAGATTGTTATGAGAAAGTATCATTTTATGAATGAACAGATTAAAGTTTCAAACTAAGAATTTTTTCCAAGTTTCATGATTAAAAAGTGGCTGATCTGCATTTCCTTGATTAGTGTGTAAACATTTTTTGTGTACCTGTTGACTATTTGTATGTCGAATTTGGAGAAATCTTTATTCAGGTTTGTTGCCCATTTTTGATTAGGTTGTTTTCTTACTAACAAGTTGTAGGAGGCCTTGTATATTTTGAATATTAATCTGTTATCAGATAAATGGTTTGGAAATATTTTCTCACATTGTGTAAGTTCTCTTTTCATCTTTTCACTCTTTTTTTTTTTTTTTTTCTTTTTTGGTCTATGCAGAAACTTTTTAATTTGATGTAGTCTCCCTGCAGATTTTTGCTTTTGTGCTCTTGTTGCCTGTTGCTGGTGGTGTCCTATCTAGGAAATTGTTATTTAGACCGGGATCATGAAGATTTTCTCCTGTTTCCTTCTATAGTTTAATAGATTCAGGTTTTATATTTAAATCTTTAATCCATTGAGTTGATTGGTGTGTGTAGTGTAGAACGTAGTCCAATTTCATTATTTTCCATGTGGCTATTCAGATTTTCTAGCACCATTCTTGAAGAAACTATCCTTTCCCCAAGAGAGTAGAATGGTGGTTGTCAGGAGCTTGGGGAAGAGGGAAATGCAGAGTTGCTGTTCAATGGGTATAAAGTTTCAGTTGTACAAGATAGAAGTTCTTGAGATCTGTTGTACGACATTGCACCTACAGTTAATATTATAGCATGCAATTAAAAAATTTGAGAGAGTAGACCTCATGTTAAGTTTTCTTACTGTAATAAAATAAAAAGTGACTGAGGCAGATTCAAGACCAAGGTCCTTGGAGTCTAAATTTAAGGCTTTTCTTAAATTGAAGGTTACAATTCAATATATAGTAGGGGATAAGTATATTCTTAGCTTTTAACCTGAGGTTCTTATGGTTGATTTAGTCATACACTTCAATCACATCATATTATCATATGGCCCTTTAAAATGTTATTCATTTTTTTTTCTTTTATCCACATACCTCACTTTTATTCCCTACTCTTCTCCATAGACAGCCATTCAAACCTGTTTAATATCATTTTTCTGTTTTCTTGTAAAAATATCTTCTCTGTGTATTTTTATTTTACATAATAATGTGTCACATACTTCAAATTTTATTTTGTCTTTTTCCAAAAATTCCCATGTTGTTAAGACCTATCCTTATTTCTGTGTGCAAATATCGTGCATTGTTTCCAAATTGAATTGTGTACATGCTTCATACCATTATCCATTCTCTCAGTGATGCATGCCCAGGTTACCTACAATTTTTAACTGCTACAAAAAAAATACGCTACACAAAATATCCATGTATACATTTACTATAAACCTGTTTGAAACTTTTGGGGAATATATATTTAAGAACAAAATTGCTGGCCATATGTTATGCAGATTCTGTTGTCACAAAGACTGGCTCAATTAATTTACAGAAGGGCTATATTAGTCTCTATTGCCATTAGCAGGGTAAAAATGTTTCTAGACTCCCATCAATATCTGGCTGTGATAAGCATTTCCTTACTCATATAGGTATCTATACAATTCTAGTTTAGAGTATGATTTCCTTGTGAGTAAGGAAGCAAGAGACCATGACACAGTATATAGTTTTTAGTAAATGTACACAAATAAACTTCAAGGAAGAATTAAATGCTAAAATTAGATTTAGTGAGTTTTTATCTCTCTGATTTCTATTCAAGAGAGAGACTAGACTCCATTACAGACAAATAAATTGGGTCAAAGCTGCTTCTACATTAGTAACTGGCAGATGGCCAATAATCCTCTCCCCTAATACCCCCCAAAATAGGGCTTCTGGAAAACGTGTTGGAAATACTTATTTTAATGTGTAAAAGATTTTCCTATTCAGCACCTCACACACTTCATATAACACCTCACATCAACTTCACCAAGATTTGTTCTTAAAAACTTCCATGGGTAGGGGAGCAGGCAAAATTTCTACCTTCAAAGATATATCTGGGAGGAATATATAGACGATAAATATGTTGTATGTATATGTAAATTGATATTTATATAGACACACACGCTTTATATACACATATATACTTAGATACATGCATATATGCATCTCTCATAAAGAGATGTATGGATGTATGAAGATATACATATGTATCTACATAGATACATATATCTATGAGAAGCCAGTGTATATACATATCTATATATATATGTAAATGCACATATATAAATATATATACATATATGTATACATTCACATAGATATGATATATGATGTCATGCTAGGTAGTAGTAACTATTACAATGGTAACAGAGTGACTAGTAGCTCATAAGGCCTCTGTGTTACTTACTCCTCTGAACCTCTGCCAGCACCAAGAGGAGATAGGCCCTTGGGGAGGTGCTGCAGCCTCAGCCTGGACCTCAGAATCAAAGCAAGTGAAGCAGATCTGAGCCCAAACCTCAACAAAGAACTAAGTCCCAATGGATTTGCTTCAAGCCAACTTTAGATCAGTGAAACTACAGCATATCATAGATTCATGAGTGAAAATAATAAAACTGTTGTCTTTAGCCACTTAATTTTAGAGTGATTTATTACATGAAGAAAGCTAACTGATACAGTATCTATCATACAAGTAGAAATAGAGAGGGTGGTCTTTGGAAGGATTATGAACGATTTGTCCATTGTAACAGAATGGAAGACAGATCTTAGGAATTTTGATTGCTGAAGGTGGTTTCAGAGGTTAGTTGATAGGTATATGTAAAAATTGCTTTCTGAAGGCCCCTATTTTCTTGTTCAAATAAGAAGCCAAGCATGAGGGAGAAAAGTGGCATTTGAAGAAAGAGGAGAAAGCATAAAATATTAACCTGAAATGGCAGAGTGAAATTTTTAATTTTATTTTTCTGTTGAAGTCTATTTGACATATATTAACACTGTATAAATTCAAGGTGTACAACTTGTTGATTTGATACATTTATATATTACAATATTGTCATTGTAGCAATAGTTAGCTTCATAGCACATAATTATCAGTTTTGTGGTTGAAATAATTAAGATCTAGTCTCTTAGCAAGTTTGATGTTTATAATGTTCATATTTATTATACTGTGTGTTAAATCTCTAGGACTTATTTATTATTCATTGTAAGTCTTTATCCCTAAACAACATCTCTCCTATTCCCCATCTCCCAGCCCCTGGTAACCACCATTTTCTCTCTGTTTTTATGAGTTTGGCTTTTTTAAGTGATACCGTACAGAATTTGCCTTTCTCTGTGTGACTTATCTCATGTCCTTAAGTTCCATCCATGTTGTTGCAAATGGCAGGGTGTCCTTCCTTCTCACGGCTGAATAATATTCCATTGTATATATGCACCACTCATTCTTTATCCATTCATTCACTGATGGGCCTTTAGGGTGTTTTTATGTCTTGATTATTAGGAATAGTGCTGCAATAAATGTAGGAGTACATATATCTCTTTAATATCCTGTTTTCATTTCCTTTGCATATATACCCAGAAATGGAATGGAACTGCTGGATCATATAGGGTGTTCTTGGATCCCTTGTTGAATATTAGTTAACGATATATGCATAAATTTAATTTTGGGCTATTTTATTCCATTCATCTGTTTATTTTTATGCCAGTAATATACTGTTTTAAATACTATAGATTTGTGATATAATTTGAAGTCAGAAAGTATGATGTTCAGCTTTGTTCTTTATCAAAATTGCTTTGGCTATTTGGGGTCTTTTGTGGTTCCATACAAATTTTCAAACTGCTTTTTCTATTTCTGTGAAGAATAGCATTACAATTTTGGTAGGGGTGTATTGAATCTATAGATGAGTTTGGGTAGTATGGACATTTAAAAAATATTCTTCTGATCCGTGAGTATGGGGTACCTTTTTATTTTTATCTTCTTTGATTTCTTTCAACAAAATCATGTAGTTTTCATTCCCATAGTTCTTTCACTTCTTTCATTAAATTTATTCCTGGGTATTTATTTTTCTAAGGTCAGGAAAAAGACAAGGATGCCTACTGTCACTATTCCTGTTCAATATAATACTAGAAGTCATAGCTAGAGAATTAAGCAACACAAAGAAATAAAAGGCATTTAAATCATACAGGAAGAAAAAAAATGGTCAATATTTATAGATAATATGATTTTATATATGGAAAATCCCCAAGACTTGACCAGAAAACTATTGGAACTAATCAATGAATTCAGTAAAATTGTAGGTTATAAAATCAACTACAGAAGTCAGTTGCATTTTTATATACTAATAATGAAACCACTGAAAAAGAAATAAAATTATCCAATTTACAATGGCATCAAAAAACAAATATCTTGTAAGAGTGAATTGACTTAAAAAATGTACTCATGTTTCTGAGAAATGCTGAGGGTACAATTGGAAGTTTCTGGTCATGAATTTAAAGTAAGTGTGGTCATATATTTTTCTTCTTTTATCTCCAACTATTCTGGTGTAGTTAGGGAAGTATTAGGTTTTCCAGATCAGTACTTTACATGGGGGAGAGAATGTGAGAGCCTGTGCAAAGGAAAAATTATGATAGCCCATGGAATGTAAGCTAAGTAATTAGGGAATTGACGATAAGAGAATGATTTTTTTTTTTTGCCTAAGTGTCTAAGTATATAATTAATATATTGGAAAAACCATTGGGGTCAAATAATAGTTGGCCTGAGAACGCTAGACAAAAAAGTGTGAAAGATAGGAAGCGCTAATCAGAATGGAGGCTTAAAAAGGAAATTTTGGAGAGGCTGCAGTTACTGCAAGTGACAAGGTGTAGGGTATGACCAAAGGGGTTGATAGCAGAGGAGAATAGAGAACAAGATTATTAGTTGTAAAAAGGAAGCAAGAATAGATTGATTATGAGAGAGGGAGATAAAACAAAGAAAAACAGAGCAGTGAGTTGAATGATAAAACTCTTTAATGAATAGAAAGTGACCAGGTTTATTAATAACTGCCAAGGAAAGGTAGCTGATCATATAAATTTAAGAGCTGTGCTTCAAAGCAGCTGGGTTTTGTTTTTCTTTTTTTTGTTTAGAGAGGGAGAGAGGGGAGTGTGGAGGGGCAGAAGGAGAAGAGAGAGAGAGAATCTTAAGCAGGTTCCATGCCCACAGAGCCCGACCCAGGGCTGGACCTCACAACCCTGAGATCATGACCTGAGCTGAAATCAAGAGTCGGACACTTAACTGACTGAGCTACCCAGGTGCCCCAAAAAGCAGCTGGGGTTTAGAGAAAGACAAAGAATAATGGTCTGGCAGTAGATGTGAGAAAACACAATCTAAACCCATTCAAAGTCCCAGTGGCATATGGGTTGTAAGAGGACAACAACCATCATTGTAGATGCTACAGTAGAAGGATCATCTTCATGAGATAGCCAGGTTTCTTTCACATAGAACAGAAGTTGAAAGAAAAGTTCAGAGTTATAAACTATAGAAATTTTGCTGATGACAAAAAAAAAAAAATGCCGGAGGACAGTATATGTTTTGGAGGAATGTGGAGATCATGGATGGGAGGGAGATTACATTAGGTAAGGGCATATTTAGAGCTGAATAAAGATAAGATGCTAAGTGATGGGGATTTGGAGCTTCCTTTGGAGACTAAAAAAATAGAGGGATATAGGCATGATGGAATTAGCCTTGGGTGTGACCTTTACTGTCTGTACGGGAGTTGTGGCTCAATAGACTTCAGGATCTCACCAATGTGGCAAAAACTCAACTGTCAGAGCAGTAACAGATGAAGGAGGAACAGAAACATTCATTCCAACTTAGGATCCCCTTTTCAGAAAGGGTGAAAAACCTTTTATTAATATAACTTGATAATGAAATGATAAGATTTATGTGCCAGTAACAAATAGGTGAATTTTTATTTTATATTTTTATTCTTATAAAATAAGGCAATATTCAGATGTGATTCAAGATAGCAACTTTCAGAATAAGTTACCAGTTAACATCGCTAATACAGGGTGAATTATGAGCCCGAGTCTCTAAAATACGTTTTCAATAGATTAGGAGTTGTTAAGTATTTATTCCTATTAAAAAAAAACCTTATATTAACCTAAATACTGAAATTAATCAAATTACTGTATACTGTGTAACTCAATAAATAAGTAATTATTTCATGTCCATTTGTAATGTGCCCATTGCACAATTTAGTAGAAAAACAACAATAATAAAAAGTCACAAGGCATTGATGGAGGAGAAGCTATTTTTCTTTTGAAGCATTTCTGTTATCAAGACTACTCAGAGGACATTTAATTGCTATTTATAATACTTTGAAAATAATGCAGAAAAATATAATTTTTTCAGAATACCAAGACCTTTAAAACTGAGGAAATTCATTGTGGAAAATAAATGTTGTTGATCTTCTGATATACTTTGGGTACTGTTCAGAGAATGGTTTTATTATTTAAGAATGTCTAAGCAGGGGCACCTGGATGGCTCAGTCATGAAGCGTCTGCCTCCGGCTCAGGTCATGATCCCAGGGTTCTGGGATCGAGCCCTGCATCGGGCTCCCTGCTCGGCGGGTAGCCTGCTTCTCCCTCTCCCACTCCCCCTGCTTGTGTTCCCTCTCTCGCTGTCTTTCTCTGTCAAATAAATAAATAAAATCTTAAAAAAAAAAAAATCTTAAGAATGATCAGCAGTTGACTGACATCATTAAGAAAAACAGTAGTTTGGCATAAGATAGATCTTGGCTTAATTCCTGGTTATTTTACTTGCCAGCATTTTGTTTTTAGGCAATTTACTTCATTATACACATCCTCTTCATTATAAAGGAGAAGAAACTTTATTGTGGTATTGCAGTAAACCACAATGGATAATGTTTCTGATGTAGGCACCTTTGATTGTGGCATTAGAGGTCACTCAATAAGTAATAACAAATACAGGTTGGTTTGTTTGATCAGGGAAATATTCATAGAACAAATTTTTTTTAACAACAGGATGGATGGAATATTAGTCATAATTTTTCAGAGAAATAGAAACAATAGGATGTGTGTGTATGAAAAGAGATTTATTATAAGAAATTGGCTCACATGATTATGGAGGCTGATAAGACCAATTCTACAGTGTGGACCAGCCGCCTAGAAGACCCAGGAGAACAAAAGGTGTAGATGAAACCCGGAGGAAGTCTGCTGGAGAATTCATTTTCTTATTCAGAGGAGGGGTGGTGTAAAGTAAAACTGTAAGTAAAACTTAGGCCTTCAACTGATTAGATGAGGCCCACCCACATTATGGAGGGATTATGGAGGGCAGTCTGCCTTACTCTACTGATTAAATGTTAATCTTGTCCAAAAACACCCAGAATGATGTTCAACCAAATATTTGGGCACACTGTGGCCTAGTCAAGTTGACATAAAATTAACTATCACAGTTGGTATGAACCGCATTACAATATTGATAAGCCGTATTTGCTTCGCTATAAGTAGAACTAAAGAAAGCAAAGACTCAGGGCATTAAACAAATAAGTAAACAAAAGCTTCTATGCAAGGTGGTTCAGTTTGAGTAATTGTTTAATTCTTCAAAATATAACACCAAAAAAATTATTCATGAGTTCATGGGGAAAATATATTAGAAACATTACAACCAATGTTTAGTGAATCTCTACCGTATGTAGAACAGTTTTAGGTATTTGTCATACAGTATTGAGAAATGCAGAAAATGTTCCTCCTATCTCTTATTATAGTTGGGAATGTCAAGACATGAATATATTCCTACATGTTATAAAGGCCATACAGGCCGATTATAGAGAAATGAAAAAAAATTCTTGAAGAACAAAATAAAAAGGGCAATAAAAGCATATCATGGAGAAGCAGAATGGCAGTCTCTGACATTTTTCATGTATAGGGCAAAGGAGAAAGGAAAGTCAAAGAAGGCCCGGGGTGATAAACCCAGTGATTACAAGTACAAAGTTGAAATTGATAGCTACAACTCCTGTTGACACGAGGAACATAAAGGGTATTGTTGTTCACTGTTACAGGATAGAATATTGTAATTTTAAGTAAAAAGGAAACCTGTCTCACATGAAAAAAATAATGTAGTGCTATTTAGCTTTTGCATAGACAGACGAAGGAATACTTACTACCTCTTTATAGGAATGATTTTTTTTTTTTTGAGTTTTAATTTTTTTTTATTCTTATGTTAATCCCCATACATTACATCATTAGTTTTAGATGAAGTGTTCCATGATTCATTGTTTGTGCATAACACCCAGTATAGGAATGATTTTTAATGTCTGGAACCACAAAATTTCGTTATATGGTATCAAATTTACTAATAGAAAATGAAAAGTTAAAGCATTTTAAATCTTATATCTCAAAACAAAACAATTTTTGTAAAAATAGTATGCAGAAATTTCTTTAAATGTATACTATTTCTAAAAATTTGAAACAAAAACCTATTTTATTGCATAATCCTCTTATCTGCTTTAATGTTAATTTTCTATTATATGACAACTGAACATTTATATAAATGTACATAGAAGAATTAATCAATAGACTATTCTTTAGAACTTAAATGGCAGTAATTTCAGTGTTACTTGACCTTGGAGTTTGTTGGTTCTTCTTTTCTTTCCCTATTATACAACTGTGAATCAGTAACGGTCCAATCACTGGGGAAAAGTAGTCCATTTCATTCTCTAGCTTTGCTTTATTTATGACAGTTTAGTTGGCCTACGGCATTTATTCATCTGGGCATTAGCTGCTAAGAATTCTTGCCTCTAGAACATTATTTTCCCCCTAAATCATGAACATATAAACCAAAAATAAAAGGTAAGTAGAAATAAAAATTATAAGGTAAACTATATATTTCCTTTGATACCAAGTTTTTTTGTTTGTGTATTTACTTCCTGGCTAGTGAACAAAAATATGGGGAAGCAAACAGTTTCATTTTCAATATGATGTTAATTCCTAATTGTCTATCAGTTTGCTTAAGTATGTCTTTGGTTGAAAATAGGATATTAACATTTCCACATGTCTTCATTGTATTGACATTACTAGTAACATTATCCTTACTTTCTTAACTCTAGAAATACGGAAAATAGCAGAGAACATTCAAAACTTCTCTTGATATCTTATAATCTCAAATCTTTTGTGTCCTAATACCCCCTTAATATTTAAAATCTCCTTACTAATTTGAAATAAAAGTATTCATGAACTTCATAAGGGGGAACCATTCCTTGTATAAATAACATAAAATATTTGAAAAATTAAACGTAATTGTCGTTATGTATACCACTAAAATATTTGACTTATAGCTAGTGCAATTATAACAAAGTAGAGTGTTCAAGAAAGGGAGTATTAAAGCTACATGACATCATTATAAATCCAATAATCCCTAAAAAAAAAGGATCAATTTGAAATATTGACTAGTTATTCACTAGGAATAATTTTTTAAATTTCCATGTAAAAATATTAGATAATTAAGAACTAAAATAATTGTGTGTATACACATAATTTTATTTAGAAATTATATCAAACATGGGATTCTATAAATTGAATGATTCTAGGCTTCAAAGAAAAACGTCTATTGTTATAACATTTAAAAATATGCTATATAAAATGTTAATAATTTGATTAAGTTAAGGAAATTAGTTACAATTAAATTGACATAATGTAAAATTTTAACATTTCTGATAAACTACAGATAGGATGCAAAAATGGTAGATGATAAGTATATTTATAATTCAAGGTGGCTCATCAATAACTATTTGACTATTAATGAAGGACTTGATTGGAGTATGTAATAAAACTCAGTTTATTACAACTCAATTTAACTTTTAAAAGGCAAAAGGAAATAAATACAAATGAACAGAAATGAGAAAGAGGAAGAAAGAGGGAAGTTTCATTGGTTAGAAGAAAAATAAGACAGACTTTGGGATATAACTTTTAAACATGTTAGTTACAGTATATTATAAAGGACTAAAAAAAAAATGTGTCTAGTAAGGCACTCTGCCAAAGTAGGATTATTTACTATTTCTAAATTTCTCCTGTCCTGTCTGGTTTCTCTGACAGATACTCAACCAAAAATTTCAAAAAATTATGCAAAAGAGCTACCTAAGATGAAATGATTTCATTTTGCATCGTGTGCCCTTCAGTCTTTGTTTCCTCTTGTCATAAATGATTTTCAAACAGTCAGGAACCAGCAAAGATCATGTCTTAGAGCAGAGGCAAACCCCAACAGTAACACTGTTTGCTTCACTGTATTGTTTAAATATCTTCTTTTTAAATGATAGTTCAAAATCAATGAAAAATGATTTCATGAATATTTCTAAACTGTGCTTGCTAATAATCTAGAGATCAGCTGGCTGATGTTCTCTGTCGTGGTTTCTTCATCTGTAAGCAGTGCTCATAATTCCTCTCTTGCACGATTAGTGTGATGGATAGATAATGAAATACACATTGAACGGCAGGCACAGGCCTCGCACCTAGTTGACAATCAGCACAAGATATTTTTTCTAAAGGCACATCTTTTCCCCATCATTTTCACCACTAGAAAATAGAAAACAATGGCTATTATCTACTGTCTCCTAAATCACACAGGCCCTCTGTTTTGTTCAGGAAAGTAAGTTGCATTTAAGAAAATCTACACAGATTTAAAGTCCACTCATTAATTATAAATGTTATAATATACAAAATATGGTTGGAACTTTTGACAGCGTGGGCAAAGGATTAACCCTTTCCCATGCTGCATGAGAAAAAAAAATTTTTGCTCCTGTTCCCCTGGAAACCTAATATAGGTAAAATGAAAAGTAAATTGCTAGGCAACATCGCTTATGATTAAAAAATGACTCCTGGTTTGTGTACTGCATCTGGCCTGGGAAAACTACAAAAATGTGATAGGTACAAACTATTTTCTTCATCCCTGAATGCAGTTGAGTATTGTAACTGTCCACAACTCTTGGGAGGACCCTGAAAGCTATGTCCATAGATGTTACAAATTGACACATATGAGATGCCCTGTTGGGTACTGCAGGAACTCTGGCAAAAGAAGAATGTCTGACATTGTCCTGCAGGCAAAGGGTGTTGCCTGTCCTAATTCTTTCTGATTAGACTGATGTTAAATACAGTCTTTGCCTGTTTTTTGAGTCTAAACATTTAGTACAGTCTACAACAACAACAAAAAACCTTCATGGTAAGCACTGTAGATAGCAATGGTAAAATAAACCCAGATATTCTGCTTAGATTTAACTTAGTTTTAGTTGTTCAATATAGGGTATCGAAGGGTACATTTAAAAAATTGTCATTTAGCTACCTAATCTGCATTTTTTAGCTACAGATTGCACTCCGTTCTATTCCAGAAAAGATCTTGAAAGCCTTAGTTAAAATGTGAGAATCAGTCTAGCTGTGGATAGTTTCTCAAGAGTTTTCCTTCTGTGTATCAGAAGTAACATTACATATTATCCACATATTAAATACTTAAAAGGCAAAGTAGCTTATAGATTCATCAGTTTCACAGAATGATAGGAAAATGTGTATGTTGGGTTTATTATTTTTTTTAAAAGATTTTATTTATTTATTTGACAGAGACACAGCGAGAGAGGGAACACAAGAGGGGGAAGTGGGAGAGGGAGAAGCAGGCTTCCCGCTGAGCAAGGAGCCCGATGTGGGGCTTGATCCCAGGACCCTGGGATCATGACCTGAGCCGAAGGCAGACGCTTAACGACTGAGCCACCCAGGCACCCCGAGTTTATTATAATTTTTATGGCACATTCATTTTTTAACATTCTCTAAAGAAGTCCATGAAGTCGAATTTACTGTGCTAAGGGCTAACAAACTTAAAAAGTTGAGAAGACCTCACTGTTAAGGAGGTAGGATAGCTGTAATTAATATATTCTAAAATCATCCCCAAATATATTCTAAATTTTAAATTATAAAAATTACATGTCATCAGTATATGATAGCACACTGAAAGCTAAATACATACGTTAATTACAACAGATGTAAAATTGAGCTGTGGTAGATGTGGATCCTGCCTCTGAGCATCCATGCCTTTTTGTGTCCCCTGACTGAGCTTGGTGGTGGTGGCGGCTTTGGCTAATGGAACATCAGCAAAGTGGTGCCCGCAGAGACTTCAGTCCTTGGGCACTGGGGCTTGCCCTGTTAGACCTTGCTGCCACCATGTGATGGAATCTGGTGTAGCAGCCTTCGGAGGGAAAGATGCTACAAAGCGAGAGGTCCGTGGGAGACTTGTTTCCGCGCTCCTGCCGTCTCTGGGCAACTACACCAGTCGTCTGGTAGTTGGCTTCAGGTCCTCCAGGGAGCCAGCAGTCAGGACGAGGTAGATGCCAGTCTGTCCACTGCCACTTCATCTGAGTGTGAAACGATGAGAGCATATCTTCACTTCTACGTTCTAGGTCTTGTGCACATTTCCCTTCTAACACCGAGGCATACAAGTGAAATGATATTGAAAACTATATTTTTTTAAAAGATTTTATTTATTTGGGGCACCTGGGTGGCTCAGATGGTTAAGCGTCTGCCTTCAGCTCAGGTCATGATCCCAGGGTCCTGGGATTGAGTCCCGCATCGGGCTCCCTGCTCCTTGGGAGCCTGCTTCTCCCTCTGCCTCTCTCTCTCTCTCTGTCTCTCATGAATAAATAAATAAAATATTAAAAAAAAATTTTATTTATTTGACAGAGAGATACACAGCGAGAGGGGAACACAAGTGGGAGAGGGAGAAGCAGGCTTCCTGCGAGCCTGATGTGGGGCTCGATCCCAGGACCCTGGGATTAGGACCTGAGCCGAAGGCAGACGCTTAACGACTGAGCCACACAGGCGCCCCTTGAAAAATATTTTTTCCATTTTAATCCAGTTATTCAGCGTATTGTACCCTGCAGTCCACTTCCACATGTTCTCTATATTTATCTCTTTAACCAGATTTAACTTCAATGTAAAATAAAAGTATGCTTCCACCTAACATGATAGAACTGTACCACTGGAAACCTATTAAGCTCTCTAAACAAAGTCCAAGGTTGTCCTTAATCCATCTGAGAGTGATGTATATAGTGTTCACTGTAGTGTGTGTGGTGTGTGTGTGTGTAGTAACTTAAGTACAGATTAACCACAATTAGAACATCTGTGTAAGAGAGTAGGAAAATAGGGGAAAATGGGGAAAAAAATCAGTGTATGTTTATATGGAAGAACTGAAACGTTACTCATGGCTACTACAATCGTCAGTTAGGTTCATTCAGGGGAATATGGAATAGCAATATATCCGACAAATGATAGCTTTCACAGTTGTTGGTATAGCTGGTGAAGGGGTCTAGAAATGGAAATAAGAGGATCAAGAAAGGAATCTTCACGCTCATCATAAGAAGTCAAAGTTTCCAGTTACCAAAGAAAGAACAAAGGAGTTAGGGGTATGCAGAGTGGTCTCTGGGAAACGGTTGCTTCTCTTCCAGTCTGCAGACAGCAAAAACTAGATGTGAAATCAAGCCAATTGAGGACAAGCTGGAACTCAGTATCTCTGCGTATGTCTGAGGCTTCATCTTTGGTGGAAGCCACGATGTGCTACTGAGATCCCCCATCAGAACATATTCTTCAAGTTGTTGGAACTACTGTTAACTGACAGCCACCAGCTATTAGACTGCTCTGGAAATCTCCCTAAGCTGAAGAGCGCCACATTGCCAAAAGCCATGCTCTGATTCCAGGAATAACCTTCATTTAATGATCGATCTGTATTAGATATAAATGCCTGGCCCCTTCACTACAACTCAGAACAATTCTGAAAAGACTAGCTTCTAACATCCCCAAGGGGTTTGGCTGGACATCTTGACAATGTATCACAGTCCACCTTCTCCTTTTGCATAATCTTGCTTCATTCCCTGCATGCTAATTTCCATCCTAGAATCTGCTTCCTGAGGTCCGGATTGGTAGCAGAAGAGGGATCTGATTAATTAGTGCTAAATGAGACGCTGGAGCTGGATCACCTCCCAACCTGCTGATAGAAATCCATGACTATGAGTGGTAGAGAACAGAGAGTGCTAGCACGTTGTGCATGGAATTTGTTTAAACTTTCACGCATCATGAACTGGTAATAAAGCAAAAGAAGTTCATGCATTAGCACAGGGGTTAGACAACTATAGCCCGTCACCTGTTGTCTAGTAAAAATTTTTATTGAAACACAGCCATGTTTTATCTATGACTGCTTTCATCCTACAAGAGTAGATTGCAGTAGGTGCTACAGAAACTGTTTATTGTGTGGCCCTCTACAGAAAACTTTGCTGAACCCTGCACTAGTGAGTGATATGTAGCAGGACATTTGAAAAATATGGTAGAAATAATAATTATAAGGATACTAAAATTGGATAGTGGTTATCAGGGTTAATTGATACTTGAGAGAGCTAATGTACAGCTCTAATCAGTTAAAAGCTGTGTATGAAAGCCAGGGAGACTTTTTGGCAGTATATAAAGCTACCAATCCCCTGTTGATGGAGAGCTGAGAAAGCCCAGGACCAGGACCAAACCTAATTATAAAGAGTAGCTGAGTGCCAGAGAACATTAAATTCTTACTCTAAGCCGGTCTACTATATCAAGATCAGGGCTCTGATTGGGAAGCATTGGGACCATCGGAATGTGATGCAGATGTCTGGGTTGGTGGGCTTAAAAATCTTGAATTCCTATATGCCCCCACATCCT
Organism: Neomonachus schauinslandi; assembly: GCF_002201575.2. NCBI lineage: Eukaryota > Metazoa > Chordata > Mammalia > Carnivora > Phocidae > Neomonachus > Neomonachus schauinslandi. Next base: position 161,351,130 of record NC_058406.1, read on the forward strand.
CCACGCCTGCAGAAGGATTTACCCTTCCTTCCAAAAAGACTTGAACATGATGCAGTTGCCTTCATTATGCATGATGGCATACCCCATCCTACCAAAATCTGCTCTCTCCTTCCTTTCTGGCTACTATGTTAATAATAGAATTAAATCATTTACCTAGTGGAGAAATTGCTTGGCCTAAGGAAGGTAAAGGATACTCATTACCCCCATAGAAACTGTAGGACCTAATCAACATATACCAGAAGGAGCCAGGTTAGTGCATCTAGAACTGTTTTCTGAGTGTAGTAGATCAAAGAATATGAAGTTGTGCGGGGAAGAGAGTTTATTGATATGGCAGCATTCTCTCAGGTTACAGGATCAAATACTCTGACAAAGAGCCCATGGGAGTGCAAAGACACCACAGATTGTTCTCCTAGAAACTTGAAGATAGCAATGTTCCATTAAAGAATTCTAGAAAATGGGGCATGCTAGAGTCCATGTGCTACATAAGTCCAGAAAACCACCAGATGATGGTATCTTTGGAAATGCTATAAGATATCCTCCCTGCCACCAAGCAAAAACAAAACAAACAAAACCCCAAAAAGACCAAACAACAATAAAAAGAAAAGTGAAAGAAACTTGCTACTGAGATACTTTTATGAACTGAATCACAGTAGCAATGAGATAAGATGCCAAAATCATAGAGATCAGGTAGTGCTCAATCATCAGCAGCAAGAGGCCCAATAATCTTATGAATGGCAAGGCTGAAGTAGCAACTGGCCTACAGGGAACTTTAAAGATAGCTAATGGAACATGTGTCTCCAGCAGCAAGTTAGATGGGAAGCTAACATGGTTCATACTCAGTCTATAAATCCCAAAGAAATCAGCATGCAGGACTGCTCAGTTTCTTGAACTGAATTAATGTCCTGATCTGGAACCCAGTAACTGAAAGAGGGTTCAAGTTTTCAGAAGGTAGACTCTTGCGACATTATATCAAGTATATACATTAATGATCCCTCTAGTTTTTCCCCCATGGGCGCCTATGGAAATTTATTTGCATGACTGTTCTTGGAAAAAGGAATATTCGAACGTTTCTGAGGACTTCTGGATACAGGTACCAAACTGACTTGATACCAAAGGCCCCAGAGTTACATGGCAATCCTCCTATTAGAAGGGGAACACATGCGAGTCAGAAAATAGATAGCATCTTGTCCCAGGCCTGGCTTATGAGTTCACTGAGTCTAAGGTTCCATCGGGTGGTCCCTTATTGGGTCCTTGAATGTGTAACTGGAATGGGTATACTTGGTAATGGGCAGCTCTCCCCCCACCCCCACACGCACACACAATAAAATTCTGTGCACTATACCTACAAGTAGCCACATTTGGGCCATTACTCTTGTCTAGGGGTGTGCATACCAGTGGTGTGTTTTGCTCTCTTGAAGATGGAACCTTGGTAGAGACCATACCAGTTCCAAAAGGGGCAGTTTGAGAAGAAAATTCTGTATTCCCAGCTTAGAGGAAAGTCCTCATGAGGGAGGACCATAGTCTCTAGGTTGGTACGTTCTCTTGGAAAGGCAGAGAAAGAACAATACCACACAGGGTCCTCTAGAGCCAAGGTTGAGGGCAGGGCTCTTGTACTCTTCTTTAAGGACAGTACTGATGGAGAAGAGAAACACAAACTGTGAAATGGTTTTGCAGCTACCTCGCTCCATTAGCTCTGGGGAGATATATGTTAAAATACCTCTCACAATATATGGCAATGACATATTTATTTTAGCTGGATAGTACATTTCAATATATGGTAGAAAATCTCCCATCCTTAGCTGTTGTATTTGGAATCATCTGTTCTGTTCTTGAACTTTTGCCAGCTGGATTTTAGAAATTATATATCAATTTCCAACAACAAATCTTAAGATTCTGACTGGATTTTCACTTAATTTATATATTAACTCTGAAAAAACTTGCATCATTATGAGAGTAAGTCCTGTCCATGAACAGAATTTGTATCTCCAGTTTGTTGAGCTTGCACATAATACAGGAGACTTTGACTACTGCTGTGAGGATACTGTGACTTGGTACCAACGTTAAGGAGAACAATTTGGTAAAATCAATAAAGATTATTTGAAGATGTGAAAGTGAGATCTAGAATTAAAAAAAGATTTTATTTATTCATGGGAGAGGGAGAAGCAAACTCTCCACTGAGCTGGGAGCCGGACATGGGACTCGATCCCAGGACCCTGGGATCATGACCTGAGCTGAAGGCAGACACTTAACCGTCTGAGCCACCCAGGTGCCCTTAGAATTTCTAACCTATATGCAGAAGAGACCTAGAAAAGGACTTTTTGTGTAAGAATGAAATATTGAAAACTATATAGTTTTACATGAATATGGAAATATGTAACTTATTCCTACACAGATGTATTTACCCATGAAAACTCAATTTAACTCTATATGAATTATTAATGGACCATATTAAAAAGCTAATACTGGAGAGGAAATATTTGCAAATTATATAACCCAATCAAAGGACTTATATCTAGAATATATAAAGAGCTCTCAAAAAATTAATAGTAAAAGATAAATTAGAGAATAGAAGAGGGTTATTAACACTCTTTCACTAAGAATATGCCAATGACAAGCACAGGAAAAGATGTCCAATTTCATTAAAGAAATTCAAACTAAACCCCCAATGAGATCTCAGGGCACACCTATCAAAACTATCAAAATTATTGAAATAAACCACCACAAATGCAGGTGAGGTTGTAGACAAGCCAGATTGCTCACACATTTATCCCAGAGAAATGCAAACTTACACATAAATACCTGTACATGAATGTTCTTAGCAGTTAGCAGCTTTATTCAAAATAGCCCCAAACTGAAAACAGTTCAAATATCCTTCAGCAAGTAAATGGTGAAACGAACTACACTGTATCCATATCATAGAACAGTACTCAGCAACAACACCAAATGATACATGTAACGATGTAGATGAATCTCTAGAGAACCAGAAGTCAAACAGAAATCCCAAAGATCATATATTATTATAGAACATTCTTGAAATGGAAAATTATAGAAATGGAGAACAGATTAGAGGTGGTCAGGGACATTGGGAAGGTGGTCTCAGAGGGAGGTGTGTGTGGCTATAAAAAGGCTACAGGTGGGATCCTTGAGAAGGTGGAATTGTTCTGTATCTTGACTGTAGCAGCCTCAATATTCCTGGTTGTGGTAATGTGCTGTATTTTGCAAGATGCTTTCATTGAGAGAAACTAGGTAAAGAGATCTATGTTATTTCCTACAACTGCCTGTGAATATACACTTGCCTCAAAATTAAAATTATTAAAAGCGAAATAATCTCTACCTGTACAAATCAGATTTTATATAAATAGGGATTTTTTATCTTTCATAAAATTTGAAAATCTGGAAAGAGTTCACCTATAATCTTTTCTGACAGATGTGGGTAGGTTTAAACTGCAGCTGCCGTTTTTTGGTAAGATACATGTGCTCCAGGTTGCTAGGGTGACAGCTATTCCTGATGTTTCTTATACTTGGACCTTTCACTTATTTACACAGTCTTTTGCCTAAAGATTAATTCTGTTCAACCTGACATGCCGGATGGGACTTTTGATATCAAAGCAGAGATTTAAGTGTAAGTTTTCATGTCCCTCTGGATCAGTAATTAGGAAAGCAGGCTACGTATCCACCTATCTATCCCAGCAGCATTCTATAGCTGTCATTTCATCTAGCCCATTCCACCTGATTACAACTTTATGGGTTTCCTGAGATGTCTATAGCTCTAATTCTTTTCTTGTTTCCTGGAACGTTAGATAATTTTTCAAGAACACAGCCAAGCAATATATTTTCTGAGCCAGTGTGTATCTAACAATAACTTTCTGCACTTTTATAAGATGATTCAGTTATACATCATTTGGGAGGTTACAACTTTTTTTTTTCCTTTTAAAAATGAAGCCTAGGGGCGCCTGGGTGGCGCAGTTGTTTAAGCATCTGCCTTCATCTGCCTTCAGCTCAGATCGTGATCTCAGGGTCCTGTGATCCAGCCCTGCATGAGGCTTCCTGCTCAGCAGGGAGTCTGCTTCTCTCTCTCTCTCTCTCTTTCTCTCTCTCCCCCCCTCTGCCCCTCCCCACCACACATTCTCTCTCTCTCAAATAAATAAATGAAATCTTAAAAAAAAGTCTTAAAACAATGCTTCATTGTCTTCTGGCATTTAGTGTTAAGATAAAGTTTTAACTAATTACCATTTAATCTAAATTAAAATTATAAAATTTCATTCTGTTGACTATTTGGAAACTTTTGTATCTTGATATAAAAAGTAAATTCACAAATCTAAGTATAAGAGTGAGTCTCTTTTCAAAAAATTCCCATGAAATATGGATAGTTCTTTTAAATTTTCAGATTCAGATATTTTTAATCTTGGAACATTTTTCTGTTATACCCCTGAATGTTTCTAAATTCTTCTACAGGAACTCAATTACTATTCATTGGTGGATTTCCCATTTCTGTCACACCTTTTAAAAATTATTTTAACTTATTAATAGAGCTACAATTTATTGAGCATGTGCTATATGCCAAGCATTTGGCTAAGTTATCTAGTCACATAACCAAATTTACTTTCATAAAAGCCTTATGAGGGGCGCCTGGGTGGCTCAGTCGTTAAGCGTCTGCCTTCGGCTCAGGTCATGATCCCAGGGTCCTGGGATCGAGCCCTACATCGGGCTCCCTGCTCTGCAGGAAGCCTGCTTCTCCCTCTCCCACTCCCCCTGCTTGTGTTCCCTCTCTCGCTGTGTCTCTCTCTGTCAAATAAATAAATAAAATTAAAAAAATAATAAAAGCCTTATGAGGCATTTTATAGAAGAGGCTAGAGAGGTGAAATCATGGAAAGTATTAAGAGTAGGTCTAGTCTTTGTTAAAGCACCATATGATGTTAAGGATTCTACCTTCCAAGGTAAATTCTCAAATTCCATTTCTGTGCTATTAATTTTGTTTGCAATAACTTCCAATGCCTATTTTAATTTTATCTTTTTATTTACAGCCATTTCCTCCTTGTTTATTTTCTTTAAATTTCTTTGTGTCCTGGTTTGTTAAAATATACTTGGGATTTGTTTTAATCAGGTGTGGTAAGACATACAGACATGACATGATTGTCATGAAGGAAAAGGTTCACAGATCCCTAGAAACGGGAGGCATGCCATATGGGGAAGAACCAGGGTTGGCCAGAATGCAGGCCTAGAGCCTTTATTGGGATTTTTGAGCAAAGGAATCAGTGTGAGTACACTGAGTAAGTTTAGGATTGGATAGTTTGCATAATTTCAGCAGGCTTTGGGTTATAGCAATGGTCCCTAGTTGTCTCGTACCTGACCCTGGAGTGATTTGGGGCAGGGAAATAACAGCCTAGTGTGTGAAAATGTGATAAATGAGATGATTGTGAGTGGGGGCTCTGGACCAGTTGGTTTATATATCAAAGGTGTGCTCTAAAGAGAAACGTTTGTTATAGCTCGGAATTAGCTGGCCTTGGGAGGGGCTCCAGGATCGTGGCCTGTAGTACTAGAGCATCAAGAATACAGAACTGGAGAAAATATAGTCAATATACTCTGCCTCAATAATGTCTGCTTTTAAGACCTCTTGAGAAAACAAAAATTTAGCATCCATTCTTTTCATTACTGAAGTAAGTACTTCCAGAAACATTCTTTCCTGTAATTCTTCCAGGTAATGTTTCCCTTGAGTGGTTTCATCATTGTCACTGAGTCTTCATTCATTCATTCATTCATTCATTTTGATTAGTTGACTGATCTCCCCACATTAAGCATTGTATAACCAATCTAGGAATTAGGATTGTCAAAAAGCTAATGTACTTTTAGGGCTCTTGGGTGGCCTTATTTCTGACATAAAGCTGGAGATTGTGAACGGCTGTTTCCAATTCATGTTTTCTGCTAAGTTTTTATCTAAGATACTAGTAAGTGAGATTTACATCTGCCCCACTCTGTGGTTTTCTGCTCAGAAAGAAGGAAAAAAAAATGTCTAGATACTCACGGTGTTTGTAGTAGTCTTTGTTTACATGCTTTGTGTAAAATCTAAAGCCCTAATGCGTAACTCAAAATTTCTGTCCACAAGAGGGATCTTTGTTTCAGAGTAAAATCTTTTGTTACTTATTCCCATATATAATTTTCTCATTTCACCTCATTACCACCATGTTGTACAATGAGAGTTATTATCTTGTGTATGGATATAAAAAGAGGAATGTCATAATTAAAGAGGGGGATGTCAGAAAGGCCACTTTCCTGACAGTTTTAGCAGAAGATTCTTTTTACTTAAGAAAGTTGATACATAATCAGGCATTGGCATGGGCAACTATGCAATTTACATGAATCCCCTTTGTTTTAAATTGCAACATATATAGTTACTATATCAAAAATATAGCGGGTTTTGCTAAAGAATTTTTTCTGTTTTAAAAATCTTACCTATTTATCTAGACTTTAATGTTTTTTAGTATCTCCAGTGGAGTAAATATATATCCCAGTTTGCGTGAAATATTCCAAATTTACATCTGTTGCTGCAGCCCATATGGTTCAGAATTTGTCTATGAAATAAAGTGTCTCAGTTTAGGCAATATATAATAACCCTATCTATGATCAAAAAGCCTCTCACACAAAATTTAAACATGATTCTTATATTAGCTAAGAATTTTTAGCCTTCTAATCTTAGGCTGTCATTTAAACTTTCAAAACCTTGGTGCCTGCCTGCGTAGAGGTCACTTTGGCTAGATAATTAAATATTGTATAAAAACATTTTGTACTAGGCATAGTGCCATGCAAATATAAGGTGGTGTATGAACTTATGTGAAGCTAATATTCTAGAATTTTATTTCTGAGGCTCTGAAGGTTAATGTCAATCATTTTTGCATTGCCTACAAATTGATGATAAAAGCAAGTGACACATTTAAGGTTAAATAATAAATTCACAGAATCAAGTCCTAGCCAAAAAAAATACTACTCTGCAGGCACTTGCAGAATGCACCAATGGCTTCTTGGAGAATATACTTTTTAAATTACTCATATTAAAAAGATTTTTTTTTTTCATCTAGAAGCTTCTGGTACATGCTAAGTGAAGACTTAACCCATTCTCGAGTGCAAAAGACAACAAAAGCCCCAAACTGTGCAGGAACAGCATTAAGTAGAAGTCCACCAGCAACCTCTCACATTCCCAGGTCTTACTCTTCTTCCCTGATGGCATCTTAGTTAGCTTCTAACCTTAGATACCCATCCATCTTCACCTAACCTATTGAAGATTTTCCAGGCTTTTATATAGTCCCCTCTCGCATTATGCAAAATACATCCCTTTTCTGCAGTAGCACAAACAAGACATTTATAAATGCATATTGATCAATTATTTAATATGAGTAATTCAACTTGTAGATGTGTAACAAAATATTTTTGCTTTCCATGTGGTTATTGTTCCTCATGCAGCATAGCCTTTGTGTTTAAAGATGGTATTGAGTTCACATTAAAAATTGGAATTTTAAGTATGAAATATTTCAGACACACAAATAAACTAATCCTAGGTCCTAACGATTTCCTGCCATGTTTTTTCTTTTCTAAGTATAGTTTTACTTTTTGTATTTAGATCTTTGATCCATTTTGTTAATTTTTGCATAAAGCATGAACTTCATTAAATTTTTTGTCTATCATTCTCTAATTTCCATCTCCATTGTTTGAAAAGGCCATCATTCCTTCACTGACTTGCTTTTGTAGCTTTGTGAAAAATCAGCTGGAGGTACTTGTGTGAGTCTGTATCTGGGTTCTCTATCCTGTTCCCCTGATCTATGTGACTCTTCTTCTACCAGACCTCACTGCCTTCATTACTGTAGCTCTACACTTGGCTTAATATTGGGTATAGTAATTTATCTCACTTTATTCTCATTTTTTTCGAAGGGTTTTTTCCCCATTTTCTAGGGCCTGTACATTTTCATATAAATTTTAGAATAAGCCTGTCTACATCTACAAAATCTCTCTGGGATTTTGATAGGAATTGTACAAAGCCTATAATTCAATTTGAGGAAAATTCACATCTTTACTATGTTGAATCTTCACATTTATACATGATATGTCAGTTTATTTAGGTCTTCGATTTCTTTCATTAGCATTTTCTAATATTCAGCATACAGATCCTGTACATTGTTTGTTAAGTTTATAGTTAAGTATTTAATCTGAAGTGATTGTGAACAGTGTAGTATTTTTAAATTACAGTTTCCACATTTTCATTGCTAACTTGCAGTTTTTTTGTTTTGTTTTTTTTTTTTTAACATGCAGTTATTTCTAAACACAGTTTTGGTCAAACAAAATGCAACTGCATGCCAGATTTCTCTCGAAATCTATGAGTTTTCAAACTTTGCTCTAGGTGGTGGAATCAACACAAAGTCAGTGGTGAAATATTATGCTATTTAGTGTAGATAGATAGCCCTTAAGGACAGTAAATGGACTTAGCTAGGCATTTCCTCAAAATGGACTTAGCTAGGCATTTCCTCAATATGTACCGAAGTCAGGGGACTGGGTTTATGGAAAAATTTTTATCCCAGCAAAGAACTGTTAAGCTAAGTACAACTAAGAACTAAGAAACTGTGGAATATAGGTACTCCAAGCAATGTACAGTGATCTCACATATGGGGCATGTGGCAGAAATAATACTCCACACTCATGTACAGTTCGGTTTGAGGCTATTAATATTCTTCTGGGTTGATTGGAATTGACTCAAAGTTTTAGTGAGTAAGTCTCTGCATATTAAAGGAATCTTAATACGATGATACGTGAGTGGGAAAAAGCTGGTCCACTGCTCATACTCCAAGATAAAGGAAAAAACAATGGTATTGTTTTTCCAAAGTCCCCCTCCCTACCAATGACAAACTCTAATGATTCAAATGTTTGCTTATAAGAAACAGGAAAAATTTCCTTCTTTCTCATGACTGAGTAACATTTCAGGATGGGTGGGGGTGTGTGTGTGTGTGTACACACACCGTATCTTCTTCATTCATTCATCTGTTGATGGACACTTAGGTGTGTCCATATCTTGCCTATTGTGAATAATGCTGCAATAAACATGGAAGTGCAGATATCCCTTCATGATCCTGTTTTCATTTCCTTTGGATATATACCTGGCATAAGTCTGGGGAATCTAATGTACAGCATGATGCTTATAGTTAATGATACTTGAAAGTTGCTGAGAGAGTAGATCTTAAATGTTCTCAACACACACACACACACACACACACAAAGTACGTGGCATGATGGAGGTGTTAGCTAAAGTTACCATGTTAATAGTCATTTTGCACTATATAAGTATATCAAATCAACAAGTTGTACACCTTAAACTTGCTACATGTCAGTTATGCATTATGCATGTACATGTCAGTACACCTTAAAATGTTACATGTCAGTTATACCTTAATAAAGCTGGAAAGCCATAAAAGGAAGAAGATAGCAGTTAATGTAGACAAGATGTGTGTGGACAGACAGATTGAAAAGATGGCCACAATATTTCAGAACAGAAATCAAGAGGCAGATAAAGTCTGTTTCTTTACACCTTCAACCTGTGCTAGCCTTGTGACCTATATTGACCAACAGAATGTTGAGGAAGACATTTTTTGAACTTTCTGGAGCATGCATCCTGAGAGAACTTGAAGCTACTGCTCTTGTTCCATTGGAATGCTACCCTGGGACTGTCATGTAAAGAAACTTGGTCCAGGGGCACCTGGGTGGCTCAGTTGCTAAGCGTCTGCCTTCGGCTCAGATCATGATCTCAGGGTCCTGGGATCGAGCCCCGCATTGGACTCCCTGCTTGGTGGGAGGCCTGCTTCTCCCTCTCCCACTCCCCCTGCTTGCGTTCCCTCTCTTGCTGTGTCTCTCTGTGTCAAATAAATAAATAAAATCTTAAAAAAAAAAAGAAACTTGGTCCAATCTATTGGAATTCTGCCATATAGAGCAAAACCAGGGAGTCCCTGCTGACTTCACATTAATTGCTGGACATGTGAGTAAGGACATTTGGATCTTCCTGACCAGATGGCCCTTAACACTGAATGCACCCTAATGAATGAACCTGGATAAAACCATGAGGTGCCACCCAACTGATGCACGGAGTTGTGATTAATAATAAATCATTGTTTTAAACCAGAAGGTTTGGGAATGATTGTTATGTAGCAACTAACATCTGATACACTATATTTCCTATTAGTTGAGAAAATCAGAAGATTCAAATATACTTGAAAATTTGGAAGAGTCAGATTGGGGGGCAGAAGCTAGAAATGATACTGTTTAAACTTTTCAGCTATATGACTTTTTAACTTTGTAATACTTTTTTTTTATTGAAGTATAAGTGACTTAAAAATAGCCTGTTAGTTATAGGTGTACATCATTGTGATTTGATATGTTTATACATTATAAAATGATTTCCATGATAAGCCAAGTTACCATCTGTCACCATAAGATGTTGTTAAAATACTGAGTATATTCCCTATGCTGTTAATTACATTCCCATGATTAATTATTTTATGACTTGAAGTTTGTGCCTCTTATATTCCTCACTTTCACAACCCCTCCCTGTTCTGGTAACTAAGAGTTTGTTTCCTGTATCTTGAAGTCTATATCTGTTTTGTTTTGTTTTAGATTCCACATAAAAGTGAAATCATTTGCTATCTTTCTCCAGGTGACTTATTTCTCTTAGTATAAAACCTTCTAGGTCCATCCATGTTGTTATAGATGGCAAGATTTCACTCTTTTTTATGGCTGAGAAATACTCCATTGTGCATGTGTATGTATATGTGTGTGTATATATGTATATGTGTGTGTGTGTATCTTTATTAATTCATCAACTGATGGGTGTTTACATTGCTTTCATATCTTGGTATTGTAAATAATGTTGAAATTAACATAGGAGTGCATATATCTCTTCAAATTGATGTTTTCATTTTCTTCAGATAAATACCCAGGAGCCCAGAAATGGAATAGCTGGATCATATGGTAGTCTAGTTTTATTTACTTTTTTGTGGAAATTCCATTAGCAGCTACACCATTTTACATTACCACCAATAGTGTACAAGGGTTCCCTTCTTTCCACATCCTCATCAACACTTGTTATTTTTTGTCTCTTTGATAATAGCCATTCTGACAAGTCTGAGGTGGTCTCTCATTTTAGCTTTAATTTGCATTTCCCTGATTATTAGTGATGTTGAGCATTTTTTCATGTGCCTGCTGGCCATCTGTATGATTCTTTGGAAAAGTGTCTATTTAAGTTCTCTGTCCATTTTCTTATCAAGTTGTTTGTTTTTCTGATATTAAGTTGTTTAAGTTCTTTCTATATCTTAAATATTAAGCCCTTATTGGATATATGATTTGAAAATATCTTCTCCCATTCTGTAGGTTGCTTTTTTGTTTCACTGATCGTTTCTTTCACTGTGCAGAAACTTTTTTAGTTTGGTGTAATCCCATTTGTTTGTTTTAGCTTCTTTTACCTTTGTCTGATGATACTGGTCCAAAAAGATAATGCCAAGACTGATGTCAAAGAGCTTACTGCCTATGTTTCCTTTTAGGAGTTTTATGGTCTTACATTCAAGTTTTTAATCCATTTTAATTTTTTTTTTTTTGTATATAGTGTAACATGGGGGTCCAATTTCTTTCTTTTGCATGTGGTTGTTCAGTTTTTCTAGCCTCATTTAGTGAAGAAACTGCCTTTTATCTATTGTATATTCTTGCTTGCTTTGTCATAAATTGACCATGTATGCCTGGGTTTATTTCTGGGCTCTGTATTCTGTTCCAGTGATCTGTGTGTCTATTTTCATGTCAGTACCGTACTGTTTTGATTACTATAGCTTTATAGTATAGTTTGAAATCAGGGCGTGTGCTACCCTCAGCTTTGTTGTTCTTTCTCAGGGTTGCTTTGGCTATGCAGGGGTTTTTGTAATTCCATACAAATTTTAAGATTCTTTGTTCTAGTCATGTAAAAATTGCCCTTGGTATTTTGATGGGAATTACATTGAATCTGTAGATTGGTTTGGGTAGTATGGTCCTTGAGGTCTTGAATTTTGACCACTTGTATGATGTCAAAAAGCAGGGGAGAGACCTTTTTTCTTTTTTACTGTTTCCTAACAAATACTATAGTGGTGCTGCTCCTCAGCAAACCAGCTATTATTAATATTGCAATCTTATAACCAACAAATTTAAGGGTATTAAAATATTTGTGCTTTAATAAAACATAATGTCTTAGTCATACTAACAACTGAAATAAAATTACTTGACTTACTGCATTAATATTTATTTGCAGTGTAAAAATGTTTGCACTTAAATGGCATGGGTTTCAAAGTATTTTATTTTTTTATTTTTTTTTTAATTTATTTATTTGTCAGAGAGAGAGAGAGAGAGAAAGCATAGCAGGGGAAGCAGCAGGCAGAGGGAGAAACAGGCTCCCCGCTGAGCAAGGAGCCCGATGCGGGGCTCAATCCCAGGACCCTGGGATCATGACCTGAGCTGAAGGCAGACGCTTAACGACTGAGCCACCCAGGTGTCCCTCAAAGTATTTTAAACACAGAAACATCCCATATTGATATCTATGGCTGTTATACTTAGCAGTTTCGTGTGCTATCATGTTTTACAAATTACGAGACCCATAAAATTAGCTAAGAAGAGAGAAATAAAAGTCACCATTTTGTTTTGTTTTTGTTTTACTGTGAATATGGATGCAGACACATGTGGAGTCAAATTTGTATTTATTAAATTAATTGAGATTTTTAAAATCAAGGGTAATACAGGTATTTTAAATTTCACTAGCATGTGGTTTATGGGGGGAAAAAGAAGTTCTGATCATCTTAGAAAAAAAAAAAAAAAAGGCATTGATTTAGGCCAAAAAGGTAAACGTAGCACAGTACTCAGGTACTCTTTTTTCTCTAGTCTTCTTCCCAGTGAATACAGAAATTACTCTTCTATTTTCATTCAGTTAAATTCTAAAGCAAGTTAAGTTCCTTTCAGACTTAAACTCATTATACTGTCATGCTTGTGCCTTAAGTTTTGAGTCAGAAAGAAAAAGAAGGCTTATTGCTGAGTTTGGAATATAACATTGCTATTTTTACTTTCATCTCAGGACTCTCAACTCATGATAGGTTCTGAGAGGAACTGAAATTGAACAGGAAAAAATAATGTAATTCTAAAAATTACTGCTATAGAAATGCAGGGCACTGGACTAGCTTTTGAGAGTATTTGGGCATCATATGTATCCTGGCTTGTCTTTTCAGCTTGTTACTTCCATTATGGATGGAAAGAGAAACCCCACAAGCTCTACTTGCATTCACACATTTGTTCATGAAAGCCCCCCCCCCAAAAAAGTGCAAGTTAAGCTATCTCAAAGCAGACTATTCTATTATTTTAAGAAGCTAAAAGCAAAATGAGCTACTTCAAAGCCTCTGTTACAGAAAATTTTGCCTGCAGGTGACCAAAAATAATCAGGCTGACAAATGTAGCAAATGGACAGTTGAAGTTTATGTTGCAAAACCAGTAACTCTCTTTAGACAGGAAGAGACGATAAATTCAGACTTATTACTCATTTCTGTGCTTGGTAATAATAATGCTTTACACTCAAAATTCTATCAAAAGAGTCCATTGGACTTCAAAATGCAGTCCTTGTAATAAATATACTTGGAATTAATAAGGGTAAGTATTCAAAAATCATATCCTGAAGACACTTTAATATTCTATTACAAAACACTTCCACCCCCTGCCCCAAAATGATGCTTGTATGTTATAATCTGAAATTGATAAAATGACATTATTTTCAGAGGTTATTTTAATGGGCAAGTATCACAAACAAAATACTGTGAGGATTGATGGAGAAAATACAACACAGAGTAGGTAATGAAAGGTAAATATTGCAGTTATCTTTCATCATTATCCTAAATCATAATGTTTTCTGAATGAAAGCATTGTATTATCAGCATCCTTCAACTCTTTCCTTTTGATCATATCATCATTTACTTTCCACCTGTGACCTAGAGAGTTGTAATAATGTAGACAATGTTAGAGTGGCTCTTCTAGCAGAGATATTAATACCTTTTTCTGAAAAAGATACCTGGGGATTACCCTGTACCATAGATGAGAACAAAATTGAGAAAGTACCTATATTGCCTTTTGACTTTTTAAAATAATCCCAAAACACAAAAAGAATAAAGTCTAATCATGATTAGCAGTTTAAAATATCAACATATCCTGTATTTCTAGAAAATGGTTTTCAAGCTTGTAATAAAGCATGATAATGTGCATCCTTCTGTGTATATATTAAGATACGATTTTTTTATGTTAATCACCATACATTACATCATTAGTATTTGATGTAGTGTTCCATGATTCATTGTTTGCGTATAACACCCAGTGCTCCATTCAGTACGTGCCCTCTTTAATACCCATCACCAGGCTCACCCATCCCCCCACCCCCCTCCGCTCTAGAACCCTCAGTTTGTTTCTCAGAGTCCATAGTCTCTCATGGTTTGTCTCCCCCTCCGATTTCCCCACCTTCATTTTTCCCTTCCTGCTATCTTCTTCCTTTTTTTTTTTTTTTTTTTTTTTT